>NW_027526203.1:337416727-337631358 GCF_048455015.1 Haemaphysalis longicornis | reverse complement strand
TCACATTTTTGCACACAATGGAAGATCAGTGCAGTTCATACTTGCATATGAAATGAGTGAGTATATATACTGTTCTCTTCATGCCTGACCAGAAGAAAAGTGCAATTTGCTTCACTTCAAAGTAGGGGCTTTAGTCTGAAATATCCTGAATGAGTGGAAGCTGAATTGTCACACAATTATAGTTTTACTGCAGCGTCACAGAAGAGTTTAGGTTGTCGAGAAAAATTGGAAGCTCATCACTGCTGACTGAGGGCCATCTTTCAGGGAAACTTGCACAAATATTATGAGCTTCGTATCGTCTAAAGTCACACTAGTGTTTTCTAGTTTCGCTATGCTGCTGCATTCTTCAGAAATTACACTTCCCTGCAGAAACGTCTTACTGTCATTGAGAATACCCCCATGATGGTGGTTATGGCCATCCTAAGAGATTGTAAGAATTTTTAAAGGAAACTCTGCAGCGTACCATTTTCTTTGGGACTTTACAAGGCAAATTATAAATTATGCCTTCTATATCAAGCAAATGCGTACTCAGAATATGTACAGATGCTGTGAGTAGCCGTACTGGGAACTGTATGCAAATAAAATATAAGGCATATTTTATGACTGCAGTTTCATAGCACATTCACCATGACTGGCTTCATACGTCATGATCTCGATGTATATTTTACATCTGTGCAAAAGGAACGTAGTGCACTGAACACACTTAAAATCAATTCTAACTCGGTTAAAGTAACTCACTTAAAATCAACTCTACAGTTTACTTATATGTTCAAGGCAGTAAACCCCTGAGTTTATGTTCGGTTGATTGATCAGTTGATGGACTAACTGAAAGAAACTGAAAGTAACTCAGCAAAAAAGTGCGAACCTATTTCAGCAAAAGCATAATGCATCATGGTCAACAGTACAGTTGTCATCCAATACTGCGATATCTCTAGCACTTTACTGTGGCATGCCTCATAGCCTGTACCTGGCTTCATCGCATAAAACTCCCTTAGTTTGATCCCAAGACTGCGGTCACATTTTCATACGCGTTACCTGATATTGCATGTCATCATACGTGAACATGTATTCATGTATTACGTACCTCAAATAAATGGTGTCTAAATAAGTAAACCTCTAAATAAAAGCAAAATATTGCAATAACTGTAGCATTGTTTAAATGTAATCTGGTAGCTTTCGTGGCACAGAGCACCTGTATCAGTTCCCTGTGAAGAGGGAAGCAATTTATGTTATTACATGTCTTATTTTTGGTAACACAGGGGGTTTGGTGCCTCGGTTTGCCTCCCCCCTCCACACTTTTTTTACTCACATCCGTAGGTGACAGTGATCGATTTGCTGTGGTGAGAGACCCAGGTGGTTCCCTCCATAGAGCAGCAGCATTTGCACATAGCTGCCCTTGTCTGTAAATTAGCAAATTGAATCGTGGTGCTTTTAATCAAACTTATCTTACAAGGATTATAATATAGTCCTCCTTGCTATAAATTGTTTGCATAGTTTTTGGTATGTATAGAGAATGCTGATCAGTGGGATAAACAGGATGAGGTAACAATCAATTACACATCCACAAAGCACACAGATTGTGCCTTAAACTGAATTAGCTTATAAAATAGCTAGCGAGAAGCATATATAGCACACTTTTTAAGTTGAAACTTCCTAATTAATCCACTCATGTTCAAACATAACGCCGAATGCAAGCTATGCAGGCTATGCAAGAGCTAAGCTAGCTCTTACCGTTTAGCATTTACACTTTATTTTCATCTGAGTAGAAGATTTTGGAGCTTTCTTGATTGTATTTGGTGCACTTGAGCCCCACGATGTGCATCATGGGACAAACTCTCGTATCATGATTTTAAGGAATATATGCGCAACCATGCATGTACGTTGGTAACTGAGGTATGTTTTGAAATGCTGATGTTTTCCCATCTGGCCCTTTTATCACGTTTTAATAGCGGTCGGTAGTACGGCTCATCTTTCGCCCCAAAAATAGAAGAATTATGCAGAACTGGGGCTTATTTTGCTGAGGCAATCGAATAAAATACAAAGCAAACACGTGCGCGCTCCGTGCTTGTTGACGAAAAGTCGGAAATGCTGATGAAAAGTGTCGTGTCAGCTCATAGGAACCCCAAAACTTGGAAAGCGATGTGCAGAGCACGCTTGACGCTCCTTTGGGGTGGGATGTATGCAGAAACGGAAATGTTATTATTCATTTTTTTGCGTTAGGCTTAAAACACGTGTGTTTACTCAGCGCCCCCAGTACCAGAGGCGATAGTTTATTTTTTCACCTAATAGCTAGGAATGAAGGCGGTATTCTGTACACTGTTTATACCTCTCGAAATTACGATGCACGGCGACCACTGAAGGTCATCAGCTTCAAAATGAGTCAAGGAAGTTTAAACTGAACAAAGCAAACTCGATCATCCTGTCCAGACGCTTTTTGAATTTGTAAAAAGCTTGCATTGCACACCGCTAAGACGAGGGAGGACGGGGGGAGGCTAGGTTGGTGAGTTAGTGTCATTACTAATACATTATAAGCGTCGCGAGCGATGAGCGAGCGATAGCTTCCGATCGATGCATTCGTGCACGAAGCGAAGCCGACTTTCTGGAAATCGGTGGGAGCGGTGGTTGTTGTATGCTACCAACTGTCCCTGTTCTCGGTTCATTCGATGTCCAAACTATTTAGGAGTCACTGGCTCTCCTTTCATCTAAAAATGGCTCTGTCTGGGAGTCCAGGCACCAGGTCAAACAAGCATCTGAACGACGTGGGTCCAAATTGGAACTAGTTTTGTTTTATATGGTCCCAGCAGATAGGTTTTGCTGGGGGATAACACCTGGCCCCTTAATTTTACAAATATTAGCTTTAGGAATTGTCATTCTCAGACAAAGCAGCCTAACTTTTTTACCAGCATTGTTAGCATATTTGCATTTTTTATTTCCCATATTCATTAGAAGTAATTCCAAACACTAGTTGATATTACGTTCCAGCCAGTTTGAGTTCAAACAGAAGGCACCGTTGCAGCGCTTACACAATAGGCAATTAAACAGCATTTGCGCACCTTGATTGTACTGTTAAACTTGCTCCACTTTCGTCAGAGTTTTTTTTTTTTTTTATTGTGAATGATGCGGTCCCACAGCTGCAACCACTTGTGAAGGACCATGTCTAGGGCCATAACAATTGTATGATAAACTAGGTAGTAAAGATAAGAAATTGTAATATACAAAGGATAAAAAAAGGCAGGAAGTTAAGAAACATCTTTAGTTGGTGTGAGGTATACTACTACTCATTAACTTGGGGATCATAATTGAAGAGCAGGATCATGATGCTACGCTCATTTGGTGAACAGTGGTGTGTAACAATGATTTATCGTGTGATGAGTGGGATTCCCTTCTCAGCATCAAATAGGAAGAATCTGAGCCAGTTAATTGTTACATGTTGAATTCTACGACAGTCAGCCTGAAGACTCAGACAAAAGGAGAAAAAACAGAGCCGTGCACGGTGTTGCATGGTGCATATCATCCCTTCATTTCCTTGCCTTTTGTTTGTTATTCGAGGCTGACCATTGAAGAGTTGAACTGCTCCTCATGATGGACTTTGCATTTTACCCAACTCCTTGCTAGTATGATCAAGGAAGGAATTGAGGAGCAGGATCTTGCTTTTTGTGGTAAACAATGGTGCTTCGTCTTGTTCCTCACTTATGTGAAGAGTGGAATTCTCTTGATATTGCTCATCGGTAGCGTGAAGAACAGAATGAGCAGAGAGATCATGACCCTTCTCTTATGAGGCACAGAAATCATTCGGTGTGGAGTGCAATACTCATGTAAAGAATGGGATGATGCCCCTTCTGATTTGGTACCAAGAGATACATGTGGATGCAGAGGCATAAATTTAACCTTTTGATAAGTACGATACCCAGAAATGCTTCAGCATCACAAGAGAAAAGAAAAAAACAGCCTAAAGTTGTGCATGCTGCATTGAGACTAGGCGTTTCAGCCTCTTCGACTGTTTCAGCTGTCGATAGCTGTGTGAGAAGGCGTTGTTTTTTTAACCGGCAAACGATTTCACGGGGGAAGTTCCAGAATCAGCTGTATTGACTTGAAAGGATGTGAAAAACAGATGGGAAGATTCCTGTCTACGTGGCCAAAACTGGATTTCCTTTCACTTCTGTACTTGTTCATCCCTATACGGTGAAAGGGAGCCAAGCAAGAAAGCCATTCATTGATGGCTTAAGGGGTGCGTGACCCTTCTCGTAGACAGCAGTCATGGACAAAGTCTCCTCACAGTTCAAGATTCAGAAAGAAAAGAAATGCACGTAAAATGCATGTTCAATAACTTGAGGAAGAAAGCATCACATACTTGTGACATGAACAAAAATTAGAAGTCAATGTGCCTTCTTGTAATTCCTGTTCCCTCACTTTCACTCCTATAAAATAAAGTTTTGATTTGATAATTGAACTCAAGAAGCTCTAGTCAAAGAGTGTATATAGGTGTTTTACAACGCATATGTTGTATGTTTTATTGTCTGAGCACACCTAGAAGCAAACATCCAGCTTCAGTACTGCTTTCACGCTTGAAGGCACAGTTGACTCCCAATAATACGAAGTCCACAGGGACCACAATTCAATCGAAAAAAATGCAGCTGAACAGCATTGTCATTAGTCCGCAACTCGTTCTCTTTTTCATTTAGTTCAGAATCTTGACTTTTGTTGTGAAGTCGAGCTTATATGTCATGGGTTGTCGTGATAGTGCAGACTTATCGCTAAAATCAAAGCCTCAAATGTTCACCTAACTGCTCACACAGTGCTGTGAGAAACAAAGGTTGAGGGCCTCACAAGAGATGTGAACATTGGCGCGAGTCTGAACTAGCCTGCTGCTTTATCAGCAGTGCACTACCTTAGTTGTGATGGCACCGACATCAGTAGAGAACAATTAGGGCGCTGTTTCGACACTTGAAAATGGTTTTATATCGAGAAATGACAGTCACCTTGATGTTTCTATTCAATATAACTTCCAATTAACTAATATAATGGGTTCTAGCTTCAAATTATCAAGCAATTTCTTCCATTGAATTGCATGTAAAATTGCCGGAACCAGCACATTACTTCCAATTAAGTGACTTCAAGTTAGTGAGAGCCTACTGTACTGTCAGTGACAAGCTATGTCAGCCTGGGCGTTCTGTATCACCCAAAACTCCTTTTACTTGTTCAATAATTACAGCAGAACTGGAGCATTGTGTTTCAGTATGCATCAACATTATCTTTGTTAAAAGTACCATCCAACAGCAGGCAGTGCTCAACCGTGAATGTTCAAGAAAGCCAATTTGTGATACCGCAAAAAATTTCCATTGATTTGATTGATTGAAGGGTTTAATGCGCCGACGCAACACAGGCGATGAGGCATGCCGTAGTGAAGGGCTCCGGATTAATTTTGACCACCTGGGGATTTTGAACGTGCGCCGAAATATCGTGCACACGGGCATTTTTGCTTTTTGCCTCCATCAGAAAAGCGGCGGCGGCGGCCGGGAATCGAACCCATGACCTCGTGCTCAGCTGCGCAACGCCTTAGCCACTGCGGCGGGTAAATTTCCATTGATGCTTAGCATTCACTTCTTATCGCATTTGGACAGTGGAACCAGTAAATGTGCCAGGTTGGCCTTTTCGGAGTGTGCAAGATAACATTAATCTGCCCTTGTTGGGGCACAGTGCCTGGCAATGTGCCAGCAGGAATGAAAACACAACACATGAAGGAGGGTGTCTACTACTCAGTGTTAAAAACTAATGACAACAAAAAGAGGTGTGAGGTTATAGGGGCAGATGCAAGCATTTTGGCTAGAAATGCTCCTCTGCAGTTATTAGCATACTCAGTCATGCATCTTTGTATCTGATGGCAGGTCATTTAATGGCAAGCTTCCCAAAAAGACTCGTTATAACACGAAGCTTGCAAATTTCATGTCAAACAGTGCTATGAAACATTGCCAATTCTGCATTCATCACAGATGGCTAAATTAACTCCAAGGATTTGTGTTTAAGTCGTCAATGCAACAACCACATGCTATGAGCTTGTGTGGCATGCACTTTGCACGATCAGGTACGTGTTGCGACTGAAGTACCGCTAGGTTGTGTGCACCAAGATGTTTTAGGTTCGACATGTTCAATGACAACCTCTTATTAAACAAGAAAAGAATTTAAATAAAAGGGGGGGGGGGGCTTGCCAGCTACGTTTTTGTGCTCTGTTCGGGACACCACAGGGACTAGGTGAAGTTGCAAGCCACCAAGTGATTGCATTATTGCAGTGGGGCATCTGGTTTCATTTGATAGCTCTGCCATAATGCTAGCATGAAGTTCACACGATAACAGCATGCCTGCCTCCATTCTTCTGTGCCAGAATAAAGTGCAGCTGGTATTATTTTTCCCTGACATGTTTATCCCATATAGAGCTGGCCAGGGGCTATGGGATAGAAACGGAAGCGCAATAGCTAGTTTGTTGATAAGATTAAATTAGGCAAAAAAAAAAAAAGCATTGCAGCAGCTCATAAGTTCTTGTGGGAGTGAACTGCCTCTTTTGATGGTCATAATTATATGTGGAACATATAAACGTCCAGTGGGGCTCATCATACCACGAAGGAAAGACCACAGATAAGCACTTGACAGATTTATTGTTCTCAAGTACACCAAACAAGCAAACACAAAAATTCATTCCGACTCTTATCAAGCCAATTCTCGTGATACGCAATTATTTTTACTCGACGGACAAAAACAAAGCAAATTTTTGTTCTGTGAACGCGTCAAAAGGAGGTGCCACTTTACGTAAATCACCGGCTTTTATCTGCCTGCTACCTAGCTTGAAATTGTTGCAGATTTTCTTCAGGTTCAAATTTTGCCACGCTGGACAACGACACGGCAGAATTTTCTGTGGTCACGCCAAACAAAAGTGCCACTTTGCCTAAATCGCCAGTTTTCAGCCTGCTTTCCAGAATTTTGTTGCGCGTAATACCAGTTGCTGGGGTGATAGCCGTACTCCAGGTGGCACCTTGAAAGGGAAGGAAAGCAATAAAACAAAAACAATATTGTGTACACACAGGAGAGTTTCCAGCAGCGCGGGCTGCTGTGTGGCTTAACTTGGTTTTCGGATTTTTGCGGTCCTTTGCTGGGGCTGCTCGGGGGACGCCACGTGCTATACCTTGAAAAGAAGAATTATCACCGCCACCAGCTCCACGCAAAAAAAAAAAAAAAAAAAACGTCGTTCACAATGCCATGGTCAGTTTGCAGCAGCATAGCGTGCCTTACCTTGGTTTTTAGATTTTTGCGGTCCCCTGAGGCCGCCGATGGAACGCCACGTGCTACACCTGGAAAAGAACAAAAGATCACCGCCACCAGGTCCACGCACAACGTCCATTTTTAAGCAGATCGTTGCTGCGCAGGCTTTACTTTACCTCCGTACTTGGTTTTTAGATTCTTGCGGTCCCCTGCAGCCGCCGATGGAACGCCACGTGCTGCACCTTGAAAAGAACAAAAGATAACGGCCACCAGCTTCACGCGCAACGTCCATTTTTTAGCAGATCGCTGCTGCGCAGGCTTTACTTTACCTCCGTCCTTGCGTCTCAGGCTCAGCGCGCGAAAACCATCACGGCGTGCCATGGCCAGGGGTGGCACGTTTTGCTGCAGCTGAGGGAGGAATAAACGTTTATTGTGCACACCACGATGTGCTCAGCCTCCCAAGTCCAGGAGGCCGCAAGTCCGAGCTGCGTCCAGAGCTCGTTGCACCAGGGCTTGCTGTCGCTCTGGTGCTGAGCTGGTCAGCTCGGACTCCCACTGCTCAGGGTTGGTGGATGGGATGGAGTTAGGGTGGTGAGGACAAGAGAAAACAAGGTGGTAAGTCGTGAGAGGTATGTGACAGTGCGGGCAGTTGTAGGGGAAAAGGGACGGCGAGATGTGGTGTAGGATGGGGTGATTATAGAACGTTTCAGTTTGCAGGCGGCGATAAAGCGTGGCGTGGTGTGTTGGGAGGGAGGGGTGGGGCGGGGGGTATATTCTTCGTGTGTGCCTGTAGTGGGACAGTATGGCGCTGAAGGTGGAATCAAGGGCAGGGAGCGTGTCTTCAGTGGTGGGAGGGTAGCAACCAGTGTCGGTCCTTGAAGTTGGGAGTGCCCGGTAGTGCAGATCGCGGGCTGCGGCATGAGCCGCTTCATTCCCAACCAGGCCGGCATGGCCAGGAGTCCATACAATGGTCACTTCTAGGTCCGGAGGTAGGTAGCGTAGCATGGGTAAGGCTTGCTGTGGGGCGAGACCGGCCTGGTAAAGGCGGCAGGCTTGCTGTGAATCGCTAATGATGGTGAGATAAGGCTGACTTCGATGTGTAGTAATGGCATGGGCGATGGCCAGGGCTTCGGCTTCGGGTGTAGGCATATTTCGGTAAGTTGCCGCAGTAAGGGTGTTGCCAGAATTGTCCAGGGTGACAAGCGTAGCCGGAGAATTGGGGGAGGGATGCGCAACGTCCGTGTAACGGGTCTGCGGGTCATTGCCGTAACGCTTCTCGAGGTGGCGTACTCGAGCTTCTCTTCGCGCCCGGTTGTAAATGGGGTGCATGTGCCTGGGTATGGGCGCTGTTCTGAGTTGTTGCCGAATGGAAAGGGGGATGCGCTGTAGGTTAAGACGAGCAGGGGGCGGGGTTCGGCCTATATTATGAAGGACCTGACGGCCTGTGGGGGTGAGGGCAAGTCTTTGCAGCTGAGATACGCGCTGGGCTTCGATAAGTTCATTCAGGGTGTTGTGGAGGCCAAGTTTCATGAGTCGTTCGTTCGCGGTGTAAGTAGGCAGGCTGAGGGCTGATTTGTACGTCTTTCTTATGAGGGCGTCCAACTTGCTAGTCTCTTGGGGTTTCAGATTGACGAAGGGGGTCCCATAAGTGATACGGCTGGTGAGCAAGGCTTGTACGAGGTGACATGTGTCTGACTCTCGCAGTCCATATGAGGAGCCCCGGATACGGCGAATGAGATGCGTCAGCTGGGAGACTGTCTTGTGTAGCTGTGGTAGGAGAGCTGACCCGGATCCGTCTTGATGGAATGGAACTCCCAAGATGCGAAGCGTGGGAACTTGTGGGATGGAAGCACCGGATATGCTGACCTGGGGATCGGGAGTTGTGTTAGCTTTCCTTCCCCTAGTGCGAGCACGAAGAACGAGAAGACCAGATTTAGTAGGTTCGCATGTTAGTCCTCTAGGTTGGAGATATTCCATTGTTGTGTCAATAGCTTGCTGTAGGCTGTCTTGCTGCTCACCGCTAGAGCCCCGGGTTGTCCAAATGGTGAGATCATCAGCATAGAACGCGTGGTGAATTCCAGGAATTTCTTGCAGCTTGGCCGGGAGGTGGAGCATGGCGATGTTAAAGAGTAAAGGTGAAATAACCGAACCCTGGGGTGTACCTTTGGCCGGGGTGGGGAAACAAGTTGAGGTGAGGGGGCCCAGGCGGAGAGTTGCTGTTCTGTCTCGCAAGAAGGCACTGACGAATTGAAAAGTTCGCAGTCCACATCCCGTGGTGTTTAAGTTATCTAGTATGAGGAGACCCTGCAGGAACTCCTCACTCTCTTCAATGCTCACTGGCAAGCAGGAACCCTCCCGGCAGATTGGCGACATTCGGACATCACCCTCATCCCGAAGCCGAACAAACCCCTCACCCCCACCACTCTCCGCCCAATCTCTCTGACCTCTTGCCTCGTAAAGCTTCTTGAACACCTGATACATCAACGCCTATCCGATCACTTAGAAAAGCAGAACCTCTACCCTCTTACCATGTTTGGTTTTCGCCAACACCTTTCCACGCAAGATGTGCTCATCCAGATCAAGGAAGAGGTGCTTGACCACCTCAGCCGCACCACCCCGAAGACCATTCTTACATTAGACGTCAAGGGAGCCTTTGCTGCAGCTGAAAAAAAAAAAAAAAAAAGGCAAAACACATGAAAGCAAAACCCTTTCGACGGGAATATGTACTGCTTACCTGGAGATTGTTGCGTTTCCGGCAGAACCATAATTTCATTCCGATGGGCTTTCGCGCCAAAAAAGGGGCACTGGCGAGCAGCACGTCGTGCACCTGCTGCAGCTGGAAAAAATAAAAAATAAGAAAGGGGGCAAAACCCTTTTGCCGGGAATATGTACTGCTTACCTTGAGATTGTTGTGCGTTTCCTGCAGAACCACGATTTCGTTCCGACGGGCGATGACAAAGCAATTTTCGCACGTCGTGCACCCGCCCGCCGCAAGCACCGGAGCCGAATGAATGAACCGGCAGGCTCGGCCGGTCGGCCGCGGCCGCAGCGCGGTGGCGCCGCCGTACGGCCAGGGACCTTTCTGGGGACCTTTTTTGGTTCCCTAGGCACCCTGGGTCGCCTAGGGAGACGGATCGCCTTCTTGAGCGTTGATTTCTGTTAACCAATCAGCGTTTCCAGCCGTTTCTCCCCTTATACGTAGTACTCACAATCCCGACGCCATGTCAGTCTTGCCATCTTGCGTGCGCAGCGCCCTCTCGTAGCTGGCCGGTTTGCTGGCTTGGGCGTTTGCTCTGCGGCGCATGGGCGCCTACGGCGGCTCGGTGAATTTTCCGTTGTAGCGCGTTGTACGTTCTTTTCCGTAATATACTTTAAATGGAAAAGATGTTGCATAGGACCACTTTAAGCGATCTGGCTTAAATTGGCGGATTTTAAGGCCGCAGTGGAGCTGAAATTCGCTTCGAGAGGTAGCGTGGTCAACGGTGGTTAAACGATGCCATGTCGAACATGTTTGCAGTACTTCATCACAATTTTTTTTGTTTGCGTGTGTGTGCCCGGGATCACGTAAAGCGGGTATTTTGATCGCTTTACTGCAAAGACTAATGTTTATTAAAACGATCTAACCGTGATACGCTCGGCGCCCATAAGCAACAAACAGAAGCGCGTGTCGACGTCAGTGTAACAGACTTCTCGTTTCACATCCTTTCAGGGTTTAATACAGGCAGTTATGGGTAGACTTAGTAAATATTTGGCATATTACTTAGTTTGTATTAAATATTATCGATATATCAACTCTGCCGCCAACTATAAACAAAACTTCCTCTCTTTAGAATTTCAAGCTGCTCTGCAGCACAATTTAGCCGTGCAACTAATGTACAACATAAATAAAATGAACAGCACAGCTCCTGGAGAGCGTCCGCCGTTGGCCAACATATTATTAGGCGTCCGCCGTTGGGCAACCAGACAAGCGTTCGCTTTTGCGTTGCTTTAATCTAGGTTCGTTGTTGCCGACAACGAGACATCACGTTTGGGTAATACACTGAACTCTTTGCTGGAGTGAGTGAGTGAACAATTTTATTTTGCCGGAGTCCGAGATGGGGGAAGAAGGGAGGTGCAATTCCCTTCAGTAGCCCCCTCCCCCCTTCCGGTTAGATTGGCTGGGGAAAGGGACAACCTAGCTAGTCACTGTGAAAATCGCCAACTCCAGCCCACGTAATACTTGGAGCCGAGTATCATCTAAATACGTCTACACGCCACTTCTTGCTTCTTGGTGAGCGACGGGTCAGCAGCCGGGTGGCTTCGTCTTTCCCCTTTGTAGTGAACAAGCACGTCCCGGCAAGTATTCGCCCCGAGCGCGAACACAGTCGGCCCCTGGCGGCGGCGGGACGAACCGCTCCTAGTGTGGATGGCGCTCTCGCGTCGTCTGCTTTTTCTTATTGCGTGCGGCGCAAGACGCGTGCTGCACACGACAAAACAGCCAATATGGGTGCTCATTTGGCAGTAAGCAATGACTTAGTTACCTCTGCTTGCGCATTTCCTCTAGAAACGCAATAATCAGCGGCCGTTGCGGGTTAATGCGCTGGTTTAATTCCACGAAACATCTTCGCCCTGGTCACAGCTTGAGTGTGAAACTTGTTATAAACATTGCTTCCACACATTGCACTGTTCTTATTGTTGAGTGCAGTCGTCTGCCGTTTCGGGAACGTCTAAAAGTGCTTTTTGAAGGTGGCGTGGTGATTATTTAAAGGATAAAAGTTTAGTACGCGAAACGTGTAAGAAGAGACAAGACCTGTGCATACGCGTGCAAATTCCACACCCTTGTAAAATTGCGCTGTGTCCTTATAGAAAGAAGAAACAAACAAAAACATTTACGCTGCACATGACCCGTGCGCTATCGCCCATGTGTGATAGTGTCCTTCCCGTACCTTTCCTAAAATAAATACCATTTTTGGACAGTCGTTGTTTATACTGAGGAGAAGGAATAAACATTTATTCAACTGTATCGAGTTGCTAATTTTACGTATTATTTAAAATACGTTTCTATGGATGCGCAAGAGTATTTAAGAGGGATTTCTCGGTAAAATTAAGCAGTTGTGAGTTTGCGTCTGTCATGTGGCATTTCAGAAGAACGGAAAGTTGGGCTAGTTGGTATGTGTTCATTTTGGTGAAATACAGAAGCGCTCCTTCTTCCTTCGTCCTTGTTTTTCTTCGAAGGAAGAAACAAGGACGAAGGAAGAAACTTCTTCCTTCGTCCTTGTTTTTTGAGCGCTTCTGTATTCCACCAAAATGTGGCATTTCGTGTGTCATTTTCATATATATCATTTTCAAATCCGACATGAATCACCTTGTCCAGAAATGTCTCACTCAGCATAACCAAATGCATAATATGGTCACGTCTTAACCTCTTAAGGTGGACGTAAGTTTAAAGAAAGAGGAGAGAACGCGTAATATAATGCGCGTTGTTGCCCAGATGTGTGAGGGGTGTGTGCCATGACTCGCTGTTTTTTTTTAAATTTTTTCCCACAATGCTTGCTTTCAATACAATTTTGAAAAAGGCGAGCCACAATTCCTGGACAATCCCGGACCAAAGGGGGGTTAATCAGTTTTGAAAATACGTACTGCTTTTTCACCGCTACAGAACACGACGCCTAGTGTAGTTGCGATTGTAAGTAATACTGATAACTATAGTTTTCGCGTTACACGCGTTCTCTTCTCGCTGCTCCTGCAACGTTGGCAGGACCCCCCCCCCCTTCCCGAAAAAAAAACTAAATGCACAGAATTTCATTTTTTAACCAATCCTCAAGAATTAAATGCCACGAAAAAAGCGATATTCAGTTTACAAAACAAAGTAGTTACCGGGAACCCGCTGCGCTGATTCGCAACGAGAAATAAAAAGGAAATGTATTACTACATCTGCAACAGCGCAACTTCATTTATTGCCATCTTTAGGGTTCGTAAGCGACCTTATACGCAAGAATTCAAACACATCTCGCTGTTGCAGGCACCTGTTAGATTTTAAAAGGAACGCAAATGGTAAGCACAGCAGCCGTAACAGAAAATTTGTGCTCACTGTGAGGTCCCAGAAGCTTGGTTTGCAAACTGTAAACCTGCTTGTCACTTTGCGAAAACCTAGCTAAACATGAAATGTTGATTGTACTGCGTGCGTTGGCAATTCAATTCGCAAGTTCACTTGCGACGAAAGCCGTAAATAAGTGATCCGAAACCGTTATTCATCAAACCTTTCTTCAGAGTCGTTAAAATTTCATATAAATGTAGCCGCTCTAACGGGTCTTTTAAATGAAATTTTAACGACTGATTAAAATTCAGTAATTTTATGTTGCCTTTTGAACACAAAAAATATCGTAAGCTCTTGGAAAGAATTTCGGGGCAGTTAAGTAGTGTTACCATTTCAGGGCATCCCACAAATGCAAGAATGCGTCATGCTACCAGTGAAAGCGATTGAGATTGCCGTTGTAAACTGAATTTCAGAGATCGTGGCTTCCTGATTTGTTTCTATTTATGCTTTTATTTAAGGCTCAAATCCATATTCTGGAAAGATCGAGCTTGCTACGAGCCACAGCGTACAAGTTCATTGTCACCATTACGGCCATTCTGAGGTTCCCGATGAGTCGTCGCTTTTTTTTTGGCGTAGTAATGAAAACTGACTGCCGCTTCCATGCTATACATTGAACGTTGAGGAACCGAACTACATTATACCACTCTTTTTTGCACCTTTCGTGCGCACATACGGGGGAAAAACGGCACGAAGCGCGCCCACAGTGCGCATTCTTACGGGCCGCTCAGCGGAGCATCCACACTAGCAGCGCTACGCTGTCGTTACCTACATGTCGAGCTCGCGGCGAATAGACGCGATCCTTCGAGTTGTCTGTGGAATGTGCGCTGGGCCCTCGGTGGGCGAGATCTCGAGCAGCCTCGTTGGCCCGTTCGTTGCCTTGCAGTGCCACATGTTCGGGGGTCTGGTGTTTTGGTTCGCCTCGTGGCGGGTAAAGATCCTGCGCCTTCCGCTGGAAATTCTTCCTTTTGCAGATCGCTTGATGGGAATCGCTAATCATTTTCCGCACTTGGGTAGCTGCTATATAGGGCTAGGGCAAAGGCCAGTTCTTCGTCCTCCTTCGGGTGTTTGGTTTGGGTGGAGCAGGGGTCAAGAACTTTGCTCGAGCAGTCGGTGGCGGCTGTAACCATAGCTCCACGTGGCTGTGTCAATACAAACAACGTGCAGATTTCCTCGAGTTCCTGGACTCGCAGCTCTCTCCGCAGGGGTGGAGATCTTATCGCCGGCGGTCTTCTCATGTAAAATGCGCAGGCTGTCTAATAGGTTTCTGCTCGCGGTTATCTTGGTGAGGTGCTCCAGGTGCGCAGTGTGTTGCACGGCTTGCACCTTGATTTGTTATTCGAAAGTGTTGCGCGCACCCAACGCGTCATATTTTTCGTTTGGAGCGTACATGGGTATTCCTAGAGCTTAGTAATGCTCATTTCTTGGTGAGGCTGCTTGGCTTGCAGTCATTTTAAAATATTTACGGAATTGTGGAGTTGTTAGGGGTTTGTGTGAGGGAGAGGCTGGAAGATGGGTACTTGTTAAGGGGGGGATATGGCGATCCACCCGCCCCAGTTGACTGAATATTGCTTCACTACAGTTGGCAAACTGGAGTCACTTCAAATCTAAGCTGAATAAACTTGCGCAAGCGCTGGTGGGTAAGGAAATTGTAGGTTTAAAACTATATTATTACCCTTGATCTAAATTCCTGCGGAGGCTAAATAAATGATGGGAAGCGGCAGCGTCCCGCGGTGTCCTACGGCTGCGGGTCGAATATGACAAGCGGGAGGTCGGCGGGGGAGCGGGGGCGATGCTACGATATGAACTAGACATTCTAGCTTCACCGTACTATCGGATCCGTTCGCCCGTAACGAGATCCGTGACTTGTTTGGTTTTAATAATCAGTATCCTGGAGTAGCTACCTAGCGATGATAAATAAGTATCTAAACAAATGGCGTAAACATGCACAAGCAAACCGCGGTATGTACGTACGTTGCTTAAAATAAGCTGCTGAAAGTTTTTACCTACGATTGCCTTTGTGCAGTCGCGCGGGCGCCGGCTGGCAGCTTGTTATGTAGCTTCGTGCTTTACACAAATATTGACGCCCAGGTGCAACATACGACGCGGGGCGCTGCGCGTTTCTCGCGCAAGCACGACCATTGCCCAGGTCAGGTTAGTTTTTCCAGACTGCTCTCACACTACTGAAGTTCGCGTAAATCCATATCGCGGCCTCTCAACGCCGAAAGTACACAACAAACGTCTTCGAATCGAGCACGCAGTAATAAAAAAAAGTAAAAGCATCGCACGCACGGCATTGGACTCGCCGGCCAATAAGATGGCTCTAGCGGCGCCGGAGTGCGCGGTGTGCCGAGCACGACCGGCTTTATAAATAGCGACCTGCGCACGTGCCCTTCTCCTACGGGGCTACGCGGTCCCGTTTTTTCCCACCCTATACATTGTAGGGTTTGGACAATTTATTAGGCTTTGTTGACATTAACAGAGCGATGACAATGCTGACAACCTGGCAGTTGTCATTAGTATCGCGCCACGAAGGCGGTGCGTTCGGAGAGCTATTTTTCTGCCCAACACTGAAGGTGCGGGGAGTTTCTTTGTGCAGCTGAGCCACCCAGGCTTGGACCACATGATGGAGCGTGTTTATGCTGCTGACTACTGCTCCGGACGACGGGTCGTCTGCAGCTGGCGAGCCTGCTGAAGCGGCGTGGTGCAGCCTGGCCGAGGGAGTCGGCAGTCTCTGGCCACTTTGCGGCCACGGGCCATCACGGATGCACCGCCACCTGAGCAACGCTTGCTTGGGCTGGCTGGTGCGATTGTTCACGGATCTACCTGCCTGCAGACATCAGCGGGTGATGACCGCGCCTGCTGGAACACTGCCAGCGGTGGCATTGGACAAGCGGAAGCCGGCGTAGGCAACGCCATGCAGTGACTAACGATTTAATCGACGAACGAACTTTCCGTCGCCTCTAGTCCTGTAGTCAGCTCTCGCCGGCGTACGCAAGAAATTTAGGAGGGAGGGATGTGGGGATCGCGACTTTCACGCGTACCCCTTTCTGGCTAGCTTCCCATCGCGGCTGGCGTTGCACAATGCGCCTCGCTCGCGCGACGGGAACCATACGAGAGGGCGCCAGCGACCGGACTGTTCGTTGTCGCCAGGGTGGAGGCGTTGACCCTTTTCCCCTCTGCCTTACCCGAGAACCAGTTCTTCCTCGGCACTAGCGCCACCAAATGGCGAGGTCTGGTGGGTTGTCGCATGATGAGAGGACGCTCTCTTGTCTTGGGGATGCGTTGGCACGCGGACGTTTCGGCGGCCAGTCCGGACCTGGGAAACGCGCCACAATGGGACGTGTCCGGGCGAGCTTGAAGACTGAAACCGCGCTCGCACGCGCAGCGCTCCGCTGCTCCGGTATGCCATCGGTGAGTCGAACCATCTCGATCTCTAGCGTTGTTTAATGCCTCGCTCCCAGTGTTACCGTTATGGCCTACGAGTAGTCTGTATGCAGAATATTTGATTTGCACTTTGCAATAAATGCTGCCATTGGTGTTTTGCCCTTTCCGCCTCCTGCCTTTGTCTGCCTCCGCAAACAACGGACCCGTCCGCAGCCGGCGCTCGCAATGCATGCTTGCTGAGCGCGGATGGCGGCGTGGTGGGAAATAACTAGTGTGTGAAATGTAGAATCCCACTATATATAATATATATATATGTATGTATATGTGTATGTGTGTATATATATATATGTATATATATATATGTATATGTGTATGTATGTATATATATATATGTATATATATGTATACAGGAAGAAATGCCGGCAGTCTACAACGCCAAAGAAGGCATAGGGGAATGGTTAGAATATTACTATTTTTTTACCGTTAGTGACGTTACATTATTATTTATTATTATTAATTACGTAAGAAAGAAAAACACGCGCCCAGAGTGGGGACCGAACCCACGCCTTTCGATTAGATCTCGAATGCCTTACCAATTCGGCTATGTGGGCGACTGTGTCCCGCTTCACTTTCTGGGGTATTTATATATACTACAACTGTATCTGACGCTTGAGGGTGGTAGCCAGCGCCACTCAGACTACACGGGGACTATATATATATATATATATATATACAACACCACGTCCGATTCTCAAGACGTTATGTTTGTTCTCCCCATGACGCGATCCCCGCTTCTTCCTTCGCTTCCACTCGGCGGCCGTCCTCCTCGGTTTGGTAGTGGATTAGCCGGTGACCTTGGTCTCAGCTTTTTGCTTGATGTTTCACGTCTCTACACTCGGCCACACTGCAAAGAGGTGCACCACCGAGCTGTTTGCGTGGGCCCCTGGCTCTGTCTCGACAGCTGACCCACGAACGGCTGAAGAGTCCGTTGCAGGTCTCTTCCCGTTGGTTATGTCTCGTGGTTCGGTTCTCTTTCTTTCTGGTTAGTGCTAGAGCAAAGCTTGTTTCCATTGACGAGGAATTCTTCACTGCGCATTCCAGAAAGATCCTCTCCGGCGTTTCTAAGCGGCGCGTTCTGCTGTCAATGCAGTCCGTTTGTTTGAAGGTATTCTTCCCTCTAATGGTCATTTGGTTCTCGTTTTCATTTATGCGTAAGTCCGTTTTTTTCCACGTGCTTGCCTTCAAGATTTTTGTTGTCGGTATCGGTAATTGTCGCAAGAGCATCCTTGTCTGTAGCAGGTGTATCCTTATGTTCGTCATGCTTTTCATCTCTCGTTCGGGCCTTTGACGCTACCTCGCCGCTGGCTTCGGCCTCATCATTTATAGCCGAAACGATTTTCTGATCCTCAATGGATTTTTCATAAACGTTTGAGGATGAGTGTCCCAAGATGTTGTTCTCGGTCGTCTTTTTGCCATCTGGTCGGCACAAGATTCTCTTCCTGGGGTAGTTTACGTTACCCGTCGCGGTAAGCGGAATGTGGTTATTCACCGGCACCTTGGAGTTGTTGCAGGGCTCCATCAGAATTCCAAGGCTCACATTATCTTGGTTCAAAGATGCGGGTGTCGTGATGTCTGAAAAGTGGTAGGACCCGTCCTCACTTCGTTTTCTGGGCGGGGTAGGTGCGAGCGCCACCACATGTGGGTGCTGCTCTGCCAGACCTCTGGATTGCAACCGGGAGAGCGAAGAACGGTGAACGGTGCTCCTCACATTCATGTCGAGCTGGTGACCCTTGCCCTGGTGATGCTCCGGAAGGACCTCGTCGCCAACGGAGCTGTTCAACGACGGGGGACGCCGGCATTCCGGTTATACCCGCCGCGGTGGATCAGTGGCTAAGGCGTTGCGCTGCTGAGCACGAGGTCGCGGGTTCGATTCCCGGCCGCGGCGGCCGCTTTTCTGATGGAGGCGAAAAGCAAAAACGCCCGTGTGTACGAGATTTCGGCGCACGATAAAGATTCCCAAGTGGTCAAAATTAATCCGGAGCCCTCCACTACGGCGCGCCTCATCGCCTGCGTTGCGTCGGCGCGTTAAACCCCAAAATCAATCAATCAATTCCGGTTACGATATCTGAACAACAACAACAACAACAACAACAACAACAACAGGCGTAGCTGTCTTACTGTGTGCTGGTTGAAAGACAGCTGCCGCCTTCGTGCCATCCTGCGGCTGGCACTGCGGCGTAGCTGTCTTACTGTGTGCTGGTTGAAAGACAGCTGCCGCCTTCGTGCCATCCTGCGGCTGGCACTGCGGCGTAGCTGTCTTACTGTGTGCTGGTTGAAAGACAGCTGCCGCCTTCGTGCCATCCTGCGGCTGGCACTGCAGCGTAGCTGTCTTACTGTGTGCTGGTTGAAAGACAGCTGCCGCCTTCGTGCCATCCTGCGGCTGGCACTGCGGCGTAGCTGTCTTACTGTGTGCTGGTTGAAAGACAGCTGCCGCCTTCGTGCCATCCTGCGGCTGGCACTGCGGCGTAGCTGTCTTACTGTGTGCTGGTTGAAAGACAGCTGCCGCCTTCGTGCCATCCTGCGGCTGGCACTGCGGCGTAGCTGTCTTACTGTGTGCTGGTTGAAAGACAGCTGCCGCCTTCGTGCCATCCTGCGGCTGGCACTGCGGCGTAGCTGTCTTACTGTGTGCTGGTTGAAAGACAGCTGCCGCCTTCGTGCCATCCTGCGGCTGGCACTGCGGCGTAGCTGTCTTACTGTGTGCTGGTTGAAAGACAGCTGCCGCCTTCGTGCCATCCTGCGGCTGGCACTGCGGCGTAGCTGTCTTACTGTGTGCTGGTTGAAAGACAGCTGCCGCCTTCGTGCCATCCTGCGGCTGGCACTGCGGCGTAGCTGTCTTACTGTGTGCTGGTTGAAAGACAGCTGCCGCCTTCGTGCCATCCTGCGGCTGGCACTGCGGCGTAGCTGTCTTACTGTGTGCTGGTTGAAAGACAGCTGCCGCCTTCGTGCCATCCTGCGGCTGGCACTGCGGCGTAGCTGTCTTACTGTGTGCTGGTTGAAAGACAGCTGCCGCCTTCGTGCCATCCTGCGGCTGGCACTGCGGCGTAGCTGTCTTACTGTGTGCTGGTTGAAAGACAGCTGCCGCCTTCGTGCCATCCTGCGGCTGGCACTGCGGCGTAGCTGTCTTACTGTGTGCTGGTTGAAAGACAGCTGCCGCCTTCGTGCCATCCTGCGGCTGGCACTGCGGCGTAGCTGTCTTACTGTGTGCTGGTTGAAAGACAGCTGCCGCCTTCGTGCCATCCTGCGGCTGGCACTGCGGCGTAGCTGTCTTACTGTGTGCTGGTTGAAAGACAGCTGCCGCCTTCGTGCCATCCTGCGGCTGGCACTGCGGCGTAGCTGTCTTACTGTGTGCTGGTTGAAAGACAGCTGCCGCCTTCGTGCCATCCTGCGGCTGGCACTGCGGCGTAGCTGTCTTACTGTGTGCTGGTTGAAAGACAGCTGCCGCCTTCGTGCCATCCTGCGGCTGGCACTGCGGCGTAGCTGTCTTACTGTGTGCTGGTTGAAAGACAGCTGCCGCCTTCGTGCCATCCTGCGGCTGGCACTGCGGCGTAGCTGTCTTACTGTGTGCTGGTTGAAAGACAGCTGCCGCCTTCGTGCCATCCTGCAGGCTGGCACTGCGGCGTAGCTGTCTTACTGTGTGCTGGTTGAAAGACAGCTGCCGCCTTCGTGCCATCCTGCAGGCTGGCACTGCGGCGTAGCTGTCTTACTGTGTGCTGGTTGAAAGACAGCTGCCGCCTTCGTGCCATCCTGCAGGCTGGCACTGCGGCGTAGCTGTCTTACTGTGTGCTGGTTGAAAGACAGCTGCCGCCTTCGTGCCATCCTGCAGGCTGGCACTGCGGCGTAGCTGTCTTACTGTGTGCTGGTTGAAAGACAGCTGCCGCCTTCGTGCCATCCTGCAGGCTGGCACTGCGGCGTAGCTGTCTTACTGTGTGCTGGTTGAAAGACAGCTGCCGCCTTCGTGCCATCCTGCAGGCTGGCACTGCGGCGTAGCTGTCTTACTGTGTGCTGGTTGAAAGACAGCTGCCGCCTTCGTGCCATCCTGCAGGCTGGCACTGCGGCGTAGCTGTCTTACTGTGTGCTGGTTGAAAGACAGCTGCCGCCTTCGTGCCATCCTGCAGGCTGGCACTGCGGCGTAGCTGTCTTACTGTGTGCTGGTTGAAAGACAGCTGCCGCCTTCGTGCCATCCTGCAGGCTGGCACTGCGGCGTAGCTGTCTTACTGTGTGCTGGTTGAAAGACAGCTGCCGCCTTCGTGCCATCCTGCAGGCTGGCACTGCGGCGTAGCTGTCTTACTGTGTGCTGGTTGAAAGACAGCTGCCGCCTTCGTGCCATCCTGCAGGCTGGCACTGCGGCGTAGCTGTCTTACTGTGTGCTGGTTGAAAGACAGCTGCCGCCTTCGTGCCATCCTGCAGGCTGGCACTGCGGCGTAGCTGTCTTACTGTGTGCTGGTTGAAAGACAGCTGCCGCCTTCGTGCCATCCTGCAGGCTGGCACTGCGGCGTAGCTGTCTTACTGTGTGCTGGTTGAAAGACAGCTGCCGCCTTCGTGCCATCCTGCAGGCTGGCACTGCGGCGTAGCTGTCTTACTGTGTGCTGGTTGAAAGACAGCTGCCGCCTTCGTGCCATCCTGCGGCTGGCACTGCGGCGTAGCTGTCTTACTGTGTGCTGGTTGAAAGACAGCTGCCGCCTTCGTGCCATCCTGCAGGCTGGCACTGCGGCGTAGCTGTCTTACTGTGTGCTGGTTGAAAGACAGCTGCCGCCTTCGTGCCATCCTGCAGGCTGGCACTGCGGCGTAGCTGTCTTACTGTGTGCTGGTTGAAAGACAGCTGCCGCCTTCGTGCCATCCTGCAGGCTGGCACTGCGGCGTAGCTGTCTTACTGTGTGCTGGTTGAAAGACAGCTGCCGCCTTCGTGCCATCCTGCGGCTGGCACTGCGGCGTAGCTGTCTTACTGTGTGCTGGTTGAAAGACAGCTGCCGCCTTCGTGCCATCCTGCGGCTGGCACTGCGGCGAAGCTGTCTTACTGTGTGCTGGTTGAAAGACAGCTGCCGCCTTCGTGCCATCCTGCGGCTGGCACTGCGGCGTAGCTGTCTTACTGTGTGCTGGTTGAAAGTCAGCTGCCGCCTTCGTGCCATCCTGCGGCTGGCACTGCGGCGTAGCTGTCTTACTGTGTGCTGGTTGAAAGACAGCTGCCGCCTTCGTGCCATCCTGCGGCTGGCACTGCGGCGTAGCTGTCTTACTGTGTGCTGGTTGAAAGACAGCTGCCGCCTTCGTGCCATCCTGCGGCTGGCACTGCGGCGTAGCTGTCTTACTGTGTGCTGGTTGAAAGACAGCTGCCGCCTTCGTGCCATCCTGCGGCTGGCACTGCGGCGTAGCTGTCTTACTGTGTGCTGGTTGAAAGACAGCTGCCGCCTTCGTGCTGATGAAGTTGATGCAGTTTGTTTATTGTGCCTCGCGGTCCGATTTCTGTTTATAGATGCCATTGTACAGGATAATATTTAACGTGTGCGCATTAAATAAATAAGTGACGTTAAATAAATTCCTGTATAATGGCATGTATAAAGCAGAAATCGGGCAGCGAGGCATCCTATGAAATAGGCATTGGTCATACACACTGGCCACAAAGCCAAAAAGGTGCATGAGAATGCACAGGGTGCACCCATAGGCATTATCATGGCAACATACTTTGCCAAGAGTTGTACAATATTGGCCTTCCAGAGCATGGCGAATTGTTGGCTTGTCACCTTTCCCAAGCGCCAGCCAATAATGGCGGCCGAGGTATTGCCAAGCTCAGACACATTGGCCACTGATGATTTGCCGTGCTTGGGCTTGGCAATTTCTGCTGCTTGGGAACGTCTTGTACACATGGAGGTTCGTATGTCTTCTAGTCATCTTAGTAAAGATGACTTATCAACATCTCACGGAGCTCAAGACGTCGGAGATCTTGCACAGATGTCCTGTAGATATCTCTCTTAAGACATCTTTGAGACATATATAGACGTCTTATAGCTAACTCGCATAGCGCAAGATGTCTAAGACCTTGCAAGACCATGGTGGACATCTATAAGACGTTTTGTGTTCTTGTGCTGGGCAAGGTAGTGTAATTAAGTTTGATTGATTGATTGTGGGGTTTAACGCGCCGACGCAACGCAGGCGATGAGGCGCGCCGTAGTGGAGCGCTCCGGATTAATTTTGACCACCCGGGGATCTTTAACGTGTGCCGAAATCTCGTACACACGGGCGTTTTTGCTTTTCGCCTCCATCAGAAAAGCGGCCACCGCGGCCGGGAATCGAACCCGCGACCTTGTGCTCAGCAGCGCAACGCCTTAGCCACTGAGCCACCGCGGCGGGTAGTGTAATTAAGTTACTGAGTAGTTACTACAACATATTTTACTTATTTCTTGCCTAAATATTTAGCGCGTGGGCAAATTCTATTTTACAATAGGCAGTTTTAGCATATCGGTACCGTGTTTGCGTTACCGTTTACCGTGTGAGTGCACAGCGCGAGAGTTACCGCGAGCGGTAACTTACCGGCACAGGCTTCACCGTCACCAGCGGCTTCCGGTAACACGATAAACGGTAACGCAAAAACCGTAACGGTAGAGAGTTTAGCATAGCGGCTCCCGTACGCTACGCTAAGGTTAGCGGGTAGCGGGACCGGACTGCGCATGCGCGCGCGGGGAGTGCGAGGAGGTTGCCCCTCAGCGGAGGGAAAGAGCGGGCATGGCGAAGGCAGGTCGCGCAGAACTAATCCAACCCACCGTGACGAATTTGCTCTCCCCAGTCGCGCCCCGCTACCCGCCGCCGTAGCGTTAGCGGATGGAGCACGCTATGCTAAAACTCTCTGATATGCTATAACTGCCTATTAGAGAGTTTTAGCATAGCGTTACCGCGTTTTTACGTTACCGTTTACCGTGTTTGCGGGAGTCGACTGCGCAGCGCGAGAGTTACCGCGAACGGTAACTTACCGGCACAGGCTTCACCGTCGCCAGCGGCTTCCGGTAACACAGTAAACGGTAACGCAAACACGGTAACGATATGCTAAAACTGCCTATTGACTCTAGCTCTACTGGTTTAAAGGGTCCTTCCGACACGTTTTCTTTTTAAGCTCTACAGGTGATGCCTACAGTATTGTCAAAGCAACTACAGTTGTTGTGAACGCTTCACCCGAAAAGTGAAATATTCGAGCTACTTTAAACGAAAGCAAATGGATATCAGCAAAAAAAAATTATGCGTGATTTGCTTTGACACTAATTCATCAGATGTCGCTACTTGCGCCGCGCGGCCGAAATACGCAAACCGCAAACGGTGTGCTAAATAAAAGAGAGTTTCAGCATAGCGTTACCGTGTTTACGTTACCGTTTACCGTGTTTGCGGGAGTCGACTGCGCAGCGCGAGAGTTACCGCGAACGGTAACTTACCGGCACAGGCTTCACCGTCGCCAGCGGCTTCCGGTAACGGTAACGCAAACACGGTAACGATATGCTAAAACTGCCTAATACATGCCGTTTTCAGCGACAAACGGAAACTCCCGCTCCCTGTAGCCCGGTAAACGGTGACGCAAACACGGTAACGATATGCTAAAACTCTATTACAGACGGATAACTACCTAAATGTGTGGTTTTGCTTTTCCACGCACTGCGTGCCCGCTTATGTATTACCCGTAAAAAGTACACGCAAGAGAAAACGGCTTGGGGTACGTGTTCTTAACGCCTGGATGAAAAATGTGCGAACCGTTTCCTCCAAGGAAAAATTTCAGCTTTAGACTTCAATAGCCATCCTTTTACAGACATTTGCATATAAAGTGACCGTTAGCGTCGTACACATTAAAATGGATCGTACCACCATGGCTTGGCCCTTTCTCACTTTCATAAAATAAGTTTTTTCTGTAGTTAGTTAAGATTTGGTAATTATATTTCGCGATATCTTTTTCCTGCGTAGAAATAAAACAGTATACCTGTACTACCCCTAATAAATTAATAGTTGCATTTGTTAAAACCCCAACTTCATTCTCGAGAAGAGCTGCCGCGGGCGCTACAGACTGGCACTGCGACCGCGGAAAGGTTCTATTTTGTTAATTCTCGCCCTTTCTTTTTTTGTGTGCGTTGCATATAAGTGTATTCGTATATGCAACCGTAGGGATTGGCACCATCACCGCTGCCGCGGCGTACGCATGCGAGTAACACGTTCCAGACCGCGCTCGACCAACGCAGAAGCAGACGGAAGGTATGCTGTACCGGGTCGGACGTAACGCAGCAACCTACGTGTTGTTTTTTAATTGGCGCCGCGTATCGTAAAACGGACCATTGCAAAAAGGTTGCAGGTTCATAGGGCGTCTTCATACTTTGGCTCCGCCAGCCGTAACGTTTTTTTTACGGTGAAATACGTTTGACGTAACTTCAATTTAATTTTCAGGTTACGGCGGACGCAAGTTTCTGACTTTCGGTTACGTCGAACGTAACTCAATACATGAGGTTAAAATACAGTCGGACGCAACTTTCATTTTAAAAATCGCACGCCTCGATTCGAGTCACCCGAGTCGAAACTGGGTGCGTTATTCCGGGAAGGGGCTAAATGGGAAAATACGAAACGGGAAGGGCGTTTTGTACCGGGTTGAAGCGGCAGGGAACAAACGAGAAGGTTCAAATGGGAACGGGTTCAAATGGGAACAGGGGAAATGGGAAAGGCGAAGAGCTCTGATTCTCATCGTTTTTTCGCGTTCGTTGTCATCTGCATGCAATTTTCTGCAGCCAGAGCATGTATACCGGACCGGAGCTCGCCGGAACAACAAGAGCGCTCGAATAAAAGGGTTCGTTTTGGGGACGCAGGGTGCGCTGAC
Source organism: Haemaphysalis longicornis (assembly GCF_048455015.1). NCBI lineage: Eukaryota > Metazoa > Arthropoda > Arachnida > Ixodida > Ixodidae > Haemaphysalis > Haemaphysalis longicornis. Next base: position 337,605,757 of record NW_027526203.1, on the reverse strand, counting down.
GCTTCGTCAGCTGTTACATCTCGCTCTATCCCGCTTCCGTGTGCTGCCATAACAGAAACCCTGCCTGACGGCGCCCCCGTGGACACGCTACCAGATGAATATTCGGGACAGCCTGGAGCGGTGATCCTTGAAAACAAGCATGATGGAGGTGTTCATGTTGACAGCAGATCGGCGTCAACCTTGTTGACTACAGAAAAAGTTAAGTGGAAGAGGAAGGAAAGCGACCTCATGAGTCAAATTGTGCGACTAAACCGCTGCAACAGCTGAGAGAGGATTCCTTTACTGCGGACCTTTCGTACATACGGCAAAAGGCCGCTGAAAACGAGTATTCCGCATTATTCTTGCTTGAACAAGTAATGAATTTTAAGAAAGTAAGGCCGACATGGTCCGAGGAAACAACTTGTCGCTGTGTTGTTCTCAGCCGCATATATCTACCAAGGCATATGAACGTATACGAGGTGAAGCACTTCTGAGGCTGCACTGCAGAAGTACTCAGTCCGGGTTTATCTGCATCCAAAGTGGCGATATGGGCTTCACAAAACTGGTTGCAGCTCGCCTTAAGACTGAGGCAGAAATCCTAAGCAAGCCACAATCAATGGGTGTAGCCCGAAAGAACCCATTCCCGTTTGACCCCTTCCCGTTTGAACCCATTCCCGAAACGCCCTTCCCGCTTGACCCGTCCCGTGTGCGCCAGTTCCCGAAACGACCTTCCCATTCAGCTGGTTGGCTGCCTAATAGTCTTACTATGATGTCTTCTCGCTGAACGTCTGAAAGGCCCTTAGAGGTAGTATTCCCGCGACAATTTTAAGTTTCTCTAGTAAAGAAAATTTAGGCTAGAGAAGACCCGGCGCTGCTTAAGTTTTTGAAGGTTTGCCCTACTATGCAAACTGAGTACGCCAGAGTGACGGGAATAAACAGAATCAATAAAACGCAAACCTAAGTTTATATTTTTCGCCGCTTCTCATGACTGCGATTTTTTATAGCCACATGTGGCATATGTATCCAGATACATAGGGTTACTTTATTTTTATACATCTTTTTATCTTTTATAGTTTTCATCTGTTTCTTTTCGACATTGATGTACACTTGCGCTATTATAAGGATTACATGTGTTAGTCCGCCAAATACGATTTCTTTCAAAGTGAGGGTGTTTTTGCGATTTTTTATTTGTGCTTCCGCGGCGCTTTTCTGGGCTTTTTTATTTTATCATTTTTTGGTTTGTTAGTTTAAAAGACTTGTTTGTTAATTTAAAAGATTTGTTTATTAATTTGTTAATTGTTACTTTGTTAGGCTTTGTTAATTTAAAAGATTTGTTAATTGGTATGACGAATTGTAACCAAATGTCGTCGTCTCTAGATTCAAAAAGTGAAGCCCAGGTTTGAAAAGCAGTCAATTGAGGACTCTGGATGTACTGAGCATGCTATCGCAGCGGCTGTGAACAAACGGAAATAAATGAAAAACAATATGAAAATGTTTTTATAACGTTTCATAAACTGGGTACGTTATTCCGGGAAGGGGCTAAACGGGAAAATGTGAAACGGGAAGGTTCTTTCGCCCCGGGTTGAAATGGGAAGGAACAAACGGGAAGGTTAAAATGGGAACGGGTTCAAACGGGAACGGGCCAAGTGGGAAAGGGCGAAACGGGAAGGTCGTTTTGCGCCGGGTTGAAACGGGACGGAACAAGCGGGAAGGGTGAAATGGGAATGGGTTAAAACGGGAACCTCCCCAATCAATGGTGTGCTCTTTGATTGTTGATAAGATGCGCGTTAAGGAAAAGCGGGACTACTTTGTTGGGCAAGCGGATGTTCCAGGAGGCGGTGGCAGCAGCGGTGTTGTTTTAGCCAATCCCCTATTCTGCTTTGTTGTAAGTGGATTGTCCTCGTCGTACAGCATCGCAGTAGGCCGCTTCATCACCAAATGGGTTTAACGGGTAGTCAGCTTCACGAGCTGGTGATCTTTGTAATAAAAAAATTACGCCCATCTTCCCGCGAGGGAACCCTGATGTGATGCGACGCATCGGGGGTTTCAATTGGCGTTTCCATTGGGTTGATTCTCTAAATCGGGTGAAACGTGTTGTGAACGCGTATGATGCATTCCATCACATGCGGGTGTTCTCATACGCGGGAAGATGGGCGTAATTTTACTTTAGCGTTTGGAGTGACGCTGGTATTGGATTGTGTCACACCCCTCGCTGAAGGGACCGTCGCTTCCATCACGTCTTCATCGGAAGAATCGAGTCAAGCACGCAGTCGTCAAGCAAAGTGACGCGAAGTCGAACGAGAGCGAGCGCTGACTGAACCGCCGCAGCGCGCTACCCGCTTTTTAGTCACAGCGCCTGAAGGAGAGGAGACAGCGGAGGAGAGTCGCGCATGCGCGCACTTGCGCGACGGGAGCGGAACGAAGCGAGCTAAGCGCGCGCACGCAGCTGTTGTTTATGATAATGAGACGGAGTGAGAGTGTTGCGCACAGCTGTCGGAGAGAAGAGCGGAGGAGAGTCGCGCATGCGCAGGTGGCGTGCGGACGCCGCCGACGCCGACGCAGGAGGGACATGCCTCAGAGCAAGAGATGCGCCGCGTCTAAAAAGTAGAAGCCTGTGGATTCTGCACTGTACGACTTGTCACCGACAACCACCGAGTCAACGTAAACGTCATGAAGATGTTGAGCAAGGGCACTCTGATGTTCAAAGTGGAACACCCGTGCGACGCTAACAGACCTCTGTTCCTAAGTTTTGACACCTGCCATGTGGTGAAGAATGTACGCTCTCAGTTTTTATCTCATGACATTGAAGCGAAGGGAGAAACTTCGTCATCTTACATAAAGGATACGTATCACCTACAGAAGAACCTGATGGTGAAACCGGTCCGTTATCTCAGCCGAAAGCACGTCTATCCGAATAATATCGAAAAGATGAGCGTGGCAAGGGCCATCCAAGTTCTGTCTCCGGTGGTGCGCACCACTGCGTTGGAACACTTAAGAGAACAAGTCGCACACACATGCAGCACGTCGTTTGCAACTGTAGGTCACACCATCACATTCATGAGGAACTTTTATCGCTGGTTCATACTTCTGAACATGAACACAACCCAGCATCCACGCCAAAAGTTCCCCGATGTTCGGCATTACGACGATGCTGGCGATGACAGGCTTGAGTGGCTTGAGGCTACCATGCCTATGTACCTATATAGAAGATATCAAAAGAAGGTGTGGCGATCCAAGCGAGTTCCTCACGAAGGAGACATACGAGGCATTTTTAATCACCACCTGCTCTAGTGTTGCCTGTATAAGGTACCTCCTGACAACCGAGAACTTAATGTTCGTCTCAAGTTCGACAGCGATCTAAAGTCGCTTTTTGGAACGCTGCGCATGTCTACTAGCTCCAACGACGTTTTGGATGTTCGTGCTGCACTCTCGGGACTTTATAAAATGCTCAAAACTAAAATCGCAGCATGGAATGCCCTTTCGAATGTCCCTCACACCCAAGAAACAGCCGCAGTGATGTCTCCCTTGCCGCCTTCTGAGTCCCCGCCACCACCAACTTCTGCTCAGCCTAACTCTGAACTTTCAAGATATGCTCTGCACAAGCTTCAAAGGCTCAACGCTGATGTTTTGCCGTCTCAGCTGCCTTCACTGCAGCTATCAGCAACAGTGTACGTCAGTGGTTACGTTGCCAGATTCATACACGGGGAGATGAATTGCGATAGTTGTGACGCCATTTCTACAAAGCCTGGAAAGAACCAACCCCTGTTCACATTCACCCGCAACCAGGACGGGGTGGACTCCTTTACCCCTCAGGCGAGTTGCTATTCGCGCTCGACACTTCGCGAGTTTTTGCTGAGCAGGCACTCAAGGAGAACCCAGCACTGCCAAAACCCCTTAGCGCGCTGGTGGACAAAGGAGTTCCCATTCTTTGTAGCTCCAAGCTACTCAAGTGCACGCGCAGCGGTGTGTTTTTTTAGGCCTCTCCTCGCGAGCTATGTGTTCGTTGTCACAGACAATGCCTTACAATTTTTCATCACAAAAAAAAAAACATTCTAAAAAAGAGTACCTCAAACTGTGAGGAATCACCGAAAGACAGTCTGCATGCACCTAGCAACAAATATCCTCAAGTATCTCGAACTTTGAAGTCAATGTACTAAAGAGAGCAGGAAAATATTTTTCTCTTTTGTTTTTCCCAAACTCTGTGTGTGTTTTACTGCATGTGCTTCGGCTGGTTTCCACCAAATCGTCTGCCACCATCCACCAGACAGATCCATCATGATCATTTGGGCACCCGCCCACTCTGCGGTCCTGGGAAACCAAATTGTCCACGTGTTGGCCAGAGAGTTATCCCGCCGGGCCCCGGCAAGCGAGTATATATAGGCCAACTCCATTGATCACGCATCACGAAATAACTCAACGCTATAAGTTAGAACGCGTCGTCTATCCAGCACCGCCTAAACACCTAACGAAAGATGAGGAACGGGAGTTCCTTGCACTCCAAACGAATACATTTCCCTATCCTACTAAATTCCATATACCATTGCACCCCCTGTATATTCCCCGCAATGCCGCTTATGCGAAGCTCCCGCGCTGCGTCCACGCCGCACTACAGTTGCGAGATCCCTCCCTCTCTTCTTACGAGCTTTGGAAGAGAGCTCTGACCAGATCCGACTTCAATGATCGGCGCCCGTTGGTCTTGAGGACTGTTGAGGCTAGGGAAGCTCAAGGGGTCTTGAACTAAGGACTCCTCCCCAGTGGCGTAGACTTCTTATTTTTCGGGGGGGGGGGGGGGCAGACCTGGAGTGCGCCTCGAAGCGGCGAAGAGAGGGGGGGAGGAAGCGTTGGGGGGGGTCCCTATGAGATGACACGTCATCACCCCGCTAAAAAGAGGCTACCACTAATCATCATCATCATCATAAGGGGCACCTGCATTAGTGAGGGCCTTTTACATTGCGTCGGCTAACTACGTGGTGTCCCCAAATAAGACGTCCCGCAAATCTATGAACCGTTAACTTCAGCGGTTTGACGCACCCAGTAGAAATTTCTTTGAATACGTGCTTTGCTGGTCACATTTATTCAAAAAATATTACATGACTGAACCATCAGCACAAAAAAAAACGAGTCGATTTTTTTTCTTTTAATGTGCAGTTCGGGGGTAAAAAGAAAGAGGCACGACAGGGGCGCTACGCGCTGCTATGTTCATTTTTGTTAAGAGCCCCCGAAACGGGTGTGACTTTGACCACTCATTTTTGTATCCGTGTGTGTGTTGTGCCAGAGCGCCCGACACAAATTCGCTGCACATTGGCGACGTGCCGATGGCGGGGTTGGTTCGCGCCTAGGTCAAACCGCCCGCGTCAGACGTGCCGCCACTTGGCGGGAAAGCCGCCGCTGAGTCTGCTCTCCCTTTCCCATCGCGGCGGCTGGACCAATCATGCCAGGGACGAACTAATCCCTGCAGACACGAAGCAAGTAGCGCCTGGAGACGCCGCCACAGAGTTGCCTTCCGTTTCCCGGTCGTGGCGGCTCGTCTGACGCAATCACTTCGCCTCCATTCGCCAGATTCATAATGCGGCCAGTGATAGCTCCGACTGGATGCATTGGAACTGCACGCGACTGCAACAGAACCCTGGGGGTATAAAACCATCCCGGAAGCAGCGGTGGTGCGGCGGCATCTCATCGAAGGCCCTGAGTTGAGAAGTGCTATCGCGCTTGTCTTAGCCATGTAACGCCCTTGCTACCTTTGTAAATATTGTATATAAATGATGCTTCAAATAACCGTCAGCTCGGCTACTTCGTCGCTATGGTCTGCGCCGCGTCGATAGCGGACTGGGCAGGGCAACGTCGCAACAGTAGTGACTGAGCTGGGATGGCCCAGTCCCAACAGTGTATGTGTATGTGTTTTGTAGGCTTGGAGCGGGTATCGCTTGCAGTCGACGGCCGCCGTGCACCCAGTTGCTGCCGGTGCTTGGCAGCCGTTACAGCACTGTCCAACTGGTCTGGCGTGCTTTGTGACCTCGAAAACAAAGTTTGCAGACAGGCTTTTCGGAGGCGTGATAGCTTGCACTGACGTCACTGTATTCCCGTGTTGGTGGGTTGGTTGCACAGTGGAAATCTGCAGCTCTTGGTGAGAGCTATCCATAAAAAGGCCCATCTCCCTGCGGGGGGGACTCGAGTAAATGCGTCGCATAGGGGGTGGGTGTATTGCGTTAACGTTTAGTGTTTGGGGAGTTGGTGGTAGTGAATGCGTTGTATCAGCAGCTTCTTGACGTAGTTTAAATGAGTCAAGGATATAAGGCGCGTTCGTAGCCTTTCATTCTGTGTCGGTTTTGTGGCGCAGTGGGAAGAGCACCATGTACCTCGCGTTCCGCCCACAGGTAGTGAATGCGTTGTATCAACAGCTTCTTGACGTAGTTTGAATGAGTCAAGGATATAAGGCGCGTTCATAGCCTCCCATTCTGTGTCGGCTTTGTGGCGCAGTGGGTAGAGCACCATGTACCTTGCGTTCCGCCCGCAGGGTCGTGGGATCGAAACCAGGCGCCGGTAAGTATTATTTTTTTATATAGTGTAGGGGGAGGGGTGCGGACCTGTTGTCGAGAGCGAGGGTAGCGTGATGCGGGAGAGGAGGAGCGGGGGAGAGGGCGCACCTGGAACGGCTGTTGCGGACGCCGAGGCACGCCAACGCCGACAACGACTGGTGACATCGTGAGTTAAAGAAATGATCTGCATTTAAAAAATGCGGTGGCGTCGTTATGGACAAGCAACATGTTTTACGAGTCGTTCCAAGACGCCAGCTAAAGGTAAAAACCCAACGTCTGGCGTTGCGTTCATCATATAAAACGGCCCTTTCACGAGGCCTTCCACAGTGCGAGCTTAAACTCGGCACAAGTTGCTAGCGAGGAGTGGTCGCCCCGCCAGTAAACAGCAGATGAAGGTAGGGGAAGAACAACCACCGAAATTCCCCGTCGTCGTCAGCTTCATCATTACACGGTGGCATAAATGAGAAGCAGCGCATCGGGTTGCCATTCGAAAGCAAAACGCTCCTTCAGCAGCAAGATGCCAGCGCTGTTCGACAAAATATGTGAGGCGAAACAAGGCGTCACACGCGTTCGACTGGGCATTATGATGTCCGATTAACAACACACAACCTCCACGGTGGGGCTATATGCTCACTTGTAAATGGACAGCACGAGGACATAGTTCTACCAAACCTGAGCAAAAAGTTTCAAAACGGGAGCCTAATAAAACCATGTGGTTGACAGAAACCATGCAGTCAATTTGACGCGAATCACGTAAACTAACTGCGACTGTGTAAATGAGCGGTTCCGCTCACGAAACGACTCCAGAGCATGACATGCATCTATGGAAACTGCTTAAGACCAGAAAAGAGCGACTTCGGTACGCGTAGTGCATGCATTGTGAGCAGCCCCCCCCCCCCCCCCCCCCCCCCACTTCCCCTAAAAAAAATTAAATGAAGCAAGCGGAAAGAAGCAGCTACGCGTTCCCAGGCCGCGCATTTGTAAACAAAAATAACTGCTCCAATCAACAGGTGCCGTAGAAACAGAGCCACTGTGGCCGCGCTTCCCACCGGGACCTAACCCCCTAGTTTTTCCCTTTTCACCGCTACCCCTTAGCGAGCGACGGCCGAAAAACGCCAACAGCGCCAAACAAGGACACGCAAAGGAGAGAGGTGCAGTTTTCGTTGCCTGATTTTACCATCCTTGAGAGTTAAGCAGCACAGCGCCACCGCTAAACGTCTGAAACTCGCACACGTGCGTCCAGACTTGAGTTTGGGATAGAACTTGTTTGCACTGCTGTACTCACGAGTGCTTGTACTCACGAGTGCAAGCATGAGTTCTGTACTCACGAGTAGTGGACTTACCCATGTACTCAATCGTCATCACTCACTTTTTTAATCTGGGTGTGTATTCACTCGTCATCGTACTCACTCGCGAGTTTGAGTACAAATGAGTACAAATGAGTGTACTCACGAGTGAGTGCGCCGACCTATGCTCCCGACAAAATGTCGCTTTCCTGGCGTGCTGCTGAAGCCAAGCTATGGTGGCTAGACGGGCCACCCTTCTAGCCACTATAGCCAAGCGCAGCGCTACATTGTTGTCAACAATCCGCACACTGAGCACGTCTAACTCACCGTGAAGAAAAGCGACACGGCCCTGCGTTTCCCCCTGCCCATCGGGAGGACGGAACTGTCTTTCAAGATCCCAACCCCTATTGTAAACAATAGTTGGCAGACAGGACGGCCAACAGTCCGATGTCGACGGGCGCAGCGCCGAACCAAACCCTTAAAAAAATCCTCAGCCGGGGCCGGAGGTGGCTCTGCCCCCCCGTAAAGCCGTCCAGGGGGGGCACGAGCCCCCCCCCCGTAGTTGGCGCTTCTGCTCCTCCCCATTGCTTTTCAGTTTTCGCAATAAACACGTTTACTGTCTCTCTCTTTCTATTGTCAACTTCAGTTAGCTGGGAAATAAACATATTTGGTGGTTGGTTACTCTGAGTACACGCCTTTGGAGTGATCTCTGCTTTGTTTTCGCATTAACAACTTTTGAAAGTCGCGGCGTCGCCAACGCGCTTGCCGCGTTGGCCAGTCACTGCGGGTTTGAACGACGCGCCGAGCGCGTCACCCTGTTTAAGTGGCGGCGCATAGCGGTAAGCCTTTGCACTAGCGCCGACGGCACCGGCCCGTATATTTCCGGTTATTTTGCCGGGCAATGAAAGAAAGTATAGAGGAGGCGCTGCTAGAGTACACCCCTACCTTTTGCTATTTAGGTCGTCTATCGGTCTATCTGTCTATTTCTCTTTCACTTTTCATTGCGCTGTTAGCTTTCTGGTTTTGAGCAGCGCTGTTCGTCTGTGTTGTCTTGCAACGGTTGTCGCTCAGCGTCAGGGACGCAGCTGATCCCGGCTCTGATCCAGTTACTTGAGCCGCCGGCTGGCCGAGCTGCGTCGTCCAAAATCTCCCCTAAGCACCGTGTGCATCCGCGCGCGATGAGAAGGGCTGTGGCGAAGTGTACGGCCAACGGACCCACGGATTGAGCGGCTGCGCGATCGCCCTTTCGGCAGGCATGCAGGCCTCATCAGGGAGCAGCCGCGATGTTCAGGACCGCCTCGAAGGATGGCTCTACGTATGCGGTGCGTATTTAATGGTCACTCAAGGGCATTGCCAGATGTGTGGACATTGGGGCTGCAGCGTGTGTCGCGGTCCCGAAAAAAATAATGAATTCCTCCCGGGGGACACCGCCTCAGGCTGTCTTGCGTAGATCAAGCGTGGTAAACTTGTTTCGTTACGCGAGCGCGCCCAGATGCATTGAGGGGAAGACGGAAAACAATGAGAGAAAGAAAGAGGGGGGATGTTCTCAGATGTGAGTCAGCAGTGCGTGTCTGAAGATCGATACAGTAAGATGGCAGAGACTGTGAAATGCTTCGCCTGCCGAGTCGCGGCTATTTTGGCGTATCAGTTACGTACTTTCCTTGCGGGAGTCGCGAGATGAAGATGAGATCACCCCGTTTAAATTAGGAACACGGTTGTGCGCTCGCTGGCTGGTCTCCGTTGCCCCATGCGGCAGGAGCTTTGTTCTTCAGTTTAGTTATGTTAGTAATGCCCCTCGAAGTCTTTCTTCGATCCCTTTCACCGTGCCCCATTTCAGGGTTGTGTTTTCTTTTTACTTCGTTTGCTTCCGATAATAGCTACAACGGCAGGGGCGCGCGATCGTAAACGCGCTTGGTTTCTTGATTTTGTTATGCAAGATGGGCCTCACGAAAAGTTCGTCAAACATTGCGCTACTAGTCGCGCTGAAACCACAATCGGCAGTCGGCTCTAACGGCAGTAAAGCCCGCTATGCAGCCCTATGTCTGCGAAAATTCGTGAAACAAAGTCTGTAAACAGGAAAGGTGGAATTTGTGGATGCACACCATTGCAGAGGCTGAATTGAAGAGACTATGGTAATTAACTTGTCTCACAGCATTTTCATTTGATGCAGTTACAATCCATTTGGCGGTGTATGTCGAAATAACTCTCAGGATTCTCTTCCCCAGCCTTTTATTTTTAGCTGTAGCTCCTTATGGTCAGCGTCGATGTTAAACAGAAATGAATGAAAGAAACTATCACTAAGCTAGGGATAATGAACTAATACAACATTTCAAACTGCCTCTTACGTATTTATAACTAGGAAACTCGTGTATTGCCTATTGGAAAATATAGGCCTTAGCAGGTCCCCTTAAACTGACATGATGCCTGGATAGTTGGTGTCCATCTCGCTGAGTCTGGAGCACGGGCAATTTTTATAGAGGGCAGACGTGACAGCGACCTTTCTCTGTACATGTCATGCAGAAATAGTTGGAATGTACCAGCTAGATGCACACTAACAGTTCTGTTGGTCAAAAAACTCCAGGCTGTGTAGGGAAGAGTGGAGTTCATGTAATGCCTGTAAATGTACGCTAATAGAGTATCTTGCCTGAACAGCTCATCCTTCCATGGGACTTTCTTGGCAAGGGCTTACTGCTGGAATTTCTCCTAAGGGTAACGCAGATTCCCGAGCCTGTAATGTTGTGCTGAAATTATTGATGAGGTGCCTCGTTTATTTGCCAAGTACTTCCTTTCAGTAGCGTATCAGAACAACGCAGCCACTGTTGTGCAGCAAGCTGTTATAGATGGCTAAACCATCCCTTATCTTGTACGTACTAATTCTGCCAGCCTTGACGCCTTTGAGGAGGAAGCTTGAGGGAAGTTCCAGTTATGGGTTTTCATCGCCAGGTGCTACACTTATCAGCTGGAATTGTTAAATCAATATTTGGTTGTCGAAATTTTCTTGTCTGGCGGCCCATACGTGAATTGCATAGACCAGGGGTCGGCAGCCTTCGGCCTGCAGGTTGCATACGCCCCCCCGGGCCGGAATTATTAGGTCCCCCAGCTTGTCGTCAGAACCCCCCTGTCAGTCACTTCATACCTGAAGGCCGACACGCGAGTTTTGATTGCAAATGGGGACGTTAGACGGGAGACAAGAACAGAGGATTGATCGCTTCCAGTTGGCATTGTCCCCCATCTTCACATTGAGCCAGATTATTCTCAATTATTGTCAAATATTATTGGCAATTTGCTGAACTTTTTCTCTTTGCCTGCAAAGCCCCCCCCCCCCCCCCCCCCCCCCACCCACCCACCACCTGATTTGCCGTCCGGCCCTTTGCTGTGTAGGCTTCATGCAACTCGGCCCTTCACCTCAAAAGGTTGCCAACCCCTGGCATAGACAAAGGATTGAGTCCTTGCATGCAGAATTGAAAGTGTTTCATCTGCATGCAAGAGGGCATGAACTTTGAGGCGGGACAGCCGGGTGGAGTGTTGGTGGCAGGACAGAAGAGAGCATGAACATCGTCAGCTGTGCATTTTTTCTTTCCCTTTCAAACATTTCTTAAGTGTCGCCTAGTTTTGTTTGGGTGGTACAGAGACTGCATAAAAATTTAGCTGTACTTCAAGTTAAAGGAGCCATGAAGAGAAAATACAACTTCGTTTAATTTGAAAGAACTACGATTCACTATCTCACTCAGCTCCATTACAGCCACAAAAGACGTTTTTTTGACGAAAAAAAAGCAAGAAGTATTTAAAAACTTCCAAATTTTGCGCCACAGTGACGTGTTATGAGCAAGGATGACGTCATACGGGCCAACAATATAACATAATTTTCAGTGCGTCAACTGCACGTTAGCTTTCAAGTGATGTGGTCAAAGGGAACTAGAGGCCCCATTACAGACGTCCAGTCATGTGTCGTCGCGACAGATCAGTTAGGCGGCCGCCAATCGCACAAACAAGGTTCCGTGACGTCATAGAAAAGTTGCGGGAAATTGGCTAGGGGGTCGCGACTGCTTCACACGTTTTCTTTAATATCTCCGTTATTTGTTCGAAGATTGTGATGATAATGGTATCATTTTTATCTGGACTAAGCAGTCTTTCTAATAAACCCAACTTGTATTTTGTCTTCATGGCTCCTTTAAGGACCGAGAGTGACAGGTTCTGTATTGGTTTCTCGTGAACAATCTTAACTGTGGGTGCCAAGCCAGGATTTCTTTATTCTGCACACTTGCACTTTTTATAGTATTTTAAGCACCAAAGGTGTAGTCAAGCTCAGGAAGGGAACATTTGGTGTTTATCTACACATAACTGTGGGGTAAAATGTGCAGCAGGGGGTTGTGAGCATATTTGCAGTGTACTAGTAAAAACAATGGAAACAAATTAGAACTGCTTTCAAATTGAGCGTGGAGTCATGAAGTGATTATACTGGAGTGAGGGTAGTCAATATTTTAGCGCTGAGTGAGCGCACTTGTTCTTTTTCAACTGAACAGAAATACTGTGAAGCATCTTATTGCAGTCGTAGAGCTACACTTGAGTGGTGCTTACCATTCCATGTTTGCTCTATCAGGAGGCTTGCACATTGTCGTCGAACATCCGTCCTTTAATGTTCCCTTTTACATAATTGTGCCCATTTTTTTAAGAAAACACACTTGGGATTCAATGAGAAGTAGAACTAAGGACAAAACCAAAAGTAAGGAATACAATTAGCACTGCTTCACGCTCGATAATCAAGTTCAAGCTTGATAATCAGCCTCTGGAAGCAACTGGACCTCACATGGGTTGCCTAGTAAACACGGCAAACTAACATGCCACTTTGCATCTGAGGTAGAAAGTTTGGGCTGATACTCACAGATTTTTCCCAGTGCTGTTCATTTGCCCTTCTCAAGTTTGGCAACTCCTAGCTAGAGTCGTTTTTGCGCCGTGACTGCTGCTCGTCCGGAGGACATGGCTTCCTCTGTTTTTTTTTTTCTTCTGCTCAAATTTTAAAGTACACGTCTTTTGCCCTGTATGCAAGATGCATGGAGTAATCGAGTTTGTTGAAAATTTTCATCTACATTTGACAGAAGGAAGAAAGGCTGCACAGCAAATGCTTTTTTTTTCTTTTTTATTGCATTGGCTTCTCCACACGACGTCACAGCTGTGCAAGAAAGCCTAGCTCAATGCTTGCACAAAACTATCGGTTAATTTCAGATGTGAGGAAATTGAGATGAAGATGCTTTCTGCTGATGCGTATTAAGAGAAGTCATCCACACAAATCTCTGGGAAGTAAACAACCATTACGCGTTTGGACTTTTTTGTTCTACCTGAAAGGAAGTGCCTTGGCAGTCCAGGGGCGGTATTCTCGAGTTTTGTCCCTTTTGCGTCCCTTTCAAAAATGTCCCTTTTGGCGAGCCCTGATTGGCTAAAAGCAAACAACCGGAAGTGACGTAACGCAAGCGCGGCAAACCTGTTGCCAATTTTCCTCCATGCTGCTAACGTCCACTTCTTAACCGGAAGTACGTCACGATGAAAGGGACGCAAAAGGGACGTTTTCAAAAGGGACACTTACGAGAATACCGCCCCAGGTTCCTTTCTTCCCGTCACTGTAGTGCACACTGGCTATGAGCAGTGGCGAGAGCCCCATGGTGAGCTGCCAATCCCTGTCTGCCATGCTTGCAGCTGGGCATCTGGTCATGCAGCTGCTCGCATGTCTACTACCACCCCTTTTCAATGCACAAAGAGATTGCACTCTGCCAGCAAACCTGTTTTCCACATAGACGAGCTTGCACTTCCCGATGAAAGTGAGGTAGAGTTTCTTGTTCTGCATTTTTTTCCCCAATTTGTCGTATTCTTTCATTAATTACTTATTGTACTATTATTTTTTAATTGATCACAATAACATAGACGCACTAGTTGCAAAAAGGGTTTGGAATGCTGAAATTATCTTTTGTATATATATGTATGTGTGTATGTTTAGATGCTCTTGACCTGTTAAAACTGATGACGTTCTTATTCAAAAATTTGACTCGATTCACCGTCAGTTTTTGTTATTCATACACCATTCGTGGTGAAAAAAATTGGACACTTGCGTGCCTCTAATTTTTATGCTTTCCGTTATTGTAATGCATGCGCGCATGAACCGGCCTTTCTGGTCTCCCGGACATGGCGAGCTGTAGCCATTGTTAGAGATGGGCCAGGCTTGCTGCACAAATGACTGGCTACGCAGAACTGGACGCAGGACCGGAGCCCAGGGCGCCTGCATTGAAGCGTGCTCGCCACCAGGGGCGCTGTTGGCAGCAGCGGTTCTGTGTGCTGCTCCCGGAGAAGGGGACCCTGACGCACTTCCCGAGCGAGGACATCGCCCGACGTGTGCTCCACGTGAGTCTCGGCATGGGGAGAGCAGGCAAGCTGCCCTGGAAGGTTTTTTTTTAAGGCTTCTTGGGCCTGGTCCCAGTTAAAAATTTGTGTAACATAAACGTCTTTTTATTTGCTATCCAAGTGTTTCACAAATTAAAGTGTGGGACAGTCTTTGTACTATATTTGGATAGTGCTTAACCGCATTGTGAAGGGAATGAGGAGTGAACAATGCTAGAGGAGTACACTTGTTCTCACAGATATCTTCTCACGTCTGCATTCATAATATAGAATGCATGCTTTCTTCAGTGGCTGAAATAGTGTGAGGATAGTCTAACTTATGATATTGCTTTTTTCAACAGTTAAATACCAATTTGAAGATTTTCTGAGCTAGTTTAGGTACATGAACTCTACATGGGCTCAAGAACTGTAAACACACAATGTGTAGTCTTGGCACATAAGTTGCCAGCAGGCTATGTGAAGTCGTTTAGAAGTACATTTACTTTTTTTAAAACTGAGGCTGAAGTAATAAAACACCGGTGTTTCTGTTTCTGAAAGAATGGGCCCTGCAGAGGTTCTCGTGAAGTTTTTTTTTTCTATGAATTGTAGCCATTCGCAAAAATTGTGTGCTCGCAAAAATGTAGAACTTAGCAGTACCTCCATGCATTGTACTGAATCCATTTGGTAGGTTATCATTTCACTCTGCCAATGTACCAGGGGTGCAGGCCTTTTTCAAGATAAAAAAAAAAGACTTTTTGCCTGCACCCTGGTATAACTGCTTTCTCTGCAAGTGTGTGGTGCCAAATAAACTTTAAACTGGAGAACACTAGTCTCATATGGAATGTTGATTAATGTCAGTTGGTTGGTATATTAACTCAAAATGTGGAAGACGGTGTACAAAACCAGAACATAGATCAAAAAGTAGACAAGCACGGTCGTTTGCCACCTTCTTTGTCTGTCATATATGTTTGTGCTGCAATTGCTACAGTTGCTCTCATGCACTGCATTGCTGATGTGTACCAAAAGAAGTCTTAGTTCATTGTTGAAACAAGAAAGGAACCATATTAGCCTCCCAACTAAGCAAACATTGTTTTTATTTGTCAGTCACGTGCTTGGTAGCCTTTTATTATACAAAACACATTATGTTCATTCTAAAGATTGCCTCGTTAGAATCATACTGAAACCACTTTTTAACGTAAACGTCACTAAAATAGGCTATATAATTAGGAAAAAAGGTAATGGCCATGCGACTCACTAGCTCGTTCCCCGCACTAGAACCTATGACTTAAAAGCACAGCTGTGCAATTGGCTGAGGCCGGCAAAAGCAAATGCAAGTTAGGCAAGGCTTATAAGCTTGCAGAACAAGCTATTTTTGCCTAAATGTAATGCATATTCATTACCCGCCGCGGTGGCTCAGTGGCTATGGCATTGCGCTGCTAAGCACGAGGTCGTGGGTTCGATTCTCAGCCGCGGCGGCCGCTTTTCTGGTGGAGGCGAAAAGCAAAAATGCCCGTGTGTACGAGATTTCGGCACACATTAAAGATCCCCAGGGGGTCAAAATTAATCCGGAGCCCTCCACTACGGCGCGCCTCATCGCCTGCGTTGCGTCGGCGCGTTAAACCCTACAATCAATCAATCAAATCAATGCATATTCATTTTATAGCAGTAAGAATGGTGGGGTAAACAATGGAAGTTACGAAAGTACATTTAAATTTGGACGAAAGTACACGTCATAGAAGTACCAGTGCATACTGCTGTTGGTACTGCGCGCACTATGCTTGCTATAGCTGCACAGCAGTCCGGTGATTTGGGGTCGTCTCATGTGACACTGGCTAATTGGCAAAAAGTGACATTGTCTAACGTGACCCTGTTTGTCGAGCATACCCAATGTTTCATGAAACGATTACTGCCTACCGCAACAAAAACAAACCAGGTGCAAATTTGGTCAGAAGCAGAGCAAAGCAAAGCAGTCCTGCACAGTATGGTGGCGCCATCTAGGAGGACTGACGGTAAACAAGACGGGCGGGAGTCCGCTGCAGACTGAACAGCACATTAATGGTCGCTTGAAGACAAGTCCTGGTACGTCATTGCAGACGTCATGAAACACACGATTTGGTGGGAGAATCAAAATTTTAACTTAAACTGATTAATTTCTCAGTGAATAAAGCATCGTTTTCTTTCGAACAAGTGCTGGGGGCACTATGCAGCACCAAATCTTTCGAATAAAACAAGCTTGTATTTTGCCTGCATGGCCTCTTTAAAGATAAATATAGCTAGGTATTGTACATACCAAAGCTAAAATGCACATTTCGGATTGAACTATTACGAGGTGGTTTAAGACTAGCAGTGCTCAGGAATGCATTCCTGCATGCATTATCAACAAAATTAAGGACAGAAGGATAAAAAAATAGGCTTCTGCAAAGCGTAGCCCCAAGAAAAATGAGCCACGCTTATTTACAGTAGCTACGCCTACTGTAGCTTATTTCGGGGGGTAACTACTTGCATGCCTGGGACACCCAATAGTAACATGATCTCTTCTTCAAAACCTGTGGGCTCACAATCCTCTTACCAGCCTTTCCTCAGTACAAAAGATATGCGCAACCTGTAAAGTTATTGTGACCCAAATTTCTTGGTGGCTCCACAATTGTTTGTGCGAGGCTTCCATCCATAAGTGTTGAAATATGGCAGTAGAACTAGTATTACTGAATGGGACCTTGACACTTGTGTTCCCCTTATAAAAAGAGCTTTATGAATTTCACTTCTTTGCCATGATGTCAAGGGAATAGGGGCTTGCTAGGGGTCAGCTAATCCTCATTGTTTGTGTGTAATTTTACTGACATTTTGCAGGGATAACCATTTTTTAGGGGTTGACTCATATGGGGTCGAGGTACTGAACTTTCGGAAGGGCGGGGGTAATTTTCCATAAATGGCAGCAGCACACCAAGGTGGCCCTTTTCTTTTCAGCACATAGTGCTTAAAATAAGCCTTCTCAAAAAAAGTTTTAAGGATTTGGCTTTACTGCAGTGCTTCTCCCAAGAGTAGCAATAATTGAAAACCTGCGGATAATTTTAAACTATTAAAACACATTTCTGAGAACTTGTGGATCACCAAGCTAGATTAAAATAGTCGCTAATTGCCCTTCAGGTGATCTAGAAGTCGCGGGACACTTTCACAGTAGGAGCAAATGACATTGCATGTTGCGGCCTCGTTGCCTTTGATGCCAACATGAGATGGTAATAACCACTGGAATCTTACAACAACGACCTTGCTGGTGAGATCTTTCACAAGCTGTAGTGAGCGCTGGCAAATCCTTCTGGTAGGATTCCCACGCTGCAAAAGCTGCAGTGCGGCTTTACAATCAGTTAAGATAACTACTTGCTGCGGTCTGCATGACTTGGGGCCACGCAGACAAAACACAAGTTTGGTTCGTTCGAAAGATTGCCTCGTTAGAATCATATTGACACCACTTTTAATGCACACTTCGCTCAAATAAGCTGTATAATTAGGAAAAAAGAGAATGGCCATGCGACCTACTATCTCATTTCCCGCAACAGAACCTATGATGTCATATGTGCCCAGCTCAGGGGTGAGACAGCTGTGCATATTGCGCAGATTTGATACAAATTTGTTTTCCTGCCCCAGGCTGCTCCATAAGCTTGAAAATTGCAAAAATTACACCAAACTGCTCCAAAACAGTCTGAGAGCCAAAGAATTTAATGCTCCCGTCAGTTTCAGTGGGGAAAAATGCTTACTGACAGCATAATTTTCCAACACCGCCAAGGTGATGCTGTTTGTAGAGGTTTAATTGATTGATCATTCCATAAAAAACCCGCATAAAATTGTCCTTGAGATAGTTTTTTCGGAAGTCACAATGTCGGGTTCCACATGTTATATTCCGTATGTTTTTAAAATTTTCCCATTGAAAGCCACTGCAAAGTCCTGTAGAAAAAATACTTATCTGTACTGAGGCGTCAAACTACTTGTGCAAGTTGATGAAAAAACGGCAATTTTCGGGGCGCCGTATCACCGGAATGATATTACTGGGTGCCGCCATCTTGGTGTGGTGAAGATGTGAAAACATGGCCGCCGGGCGAAACAGCTGCTTGTGGTTCAGGCAGAGCGCTCTTCGCCGATTTCTACCTTGGTTTTTAGTTATGGGGTGGCTGGGTTTACGTTTTTTCATTTGAACAGTTGCGGGAAGTTGCGAGACTCGAAAGACGGGAGTGCATCGAAAACAACGTGGTGCCCGCGAATTCGCCGTGTTTCAGCCTTGAGTTTGAGGCCGGTGCGTGCTTGAAGTGAAATTTCGGACTCATTGTGGTCTTAAAAAACACTGAGTTATTGCTGCCTTTCACAGCGAACTTGCGAGCGATGGGATTGGGACGATTGGCGCTGCAGAATGGGCAGCTTGATAGCGGGACGGGCTATTATTGCACGCTAGTAATAGTGGTTCATCTATCTGAAGTGAAATTTAATGCCGAAAGGGAGGTGGCTGAACATACCAACGTTACTTAGATTATGGTCGTAGTGAACGTGCACCTTGGGGATTGAAATGGGAGGGCTGGTGGGGTGCGACGACTGTGACCTCGCTTTGCGCAACTTTTGCCGTGGCTCTACAGTTGTGCATAAAGACGAGTCTGGAATTACAAAAATAACAATTTCGGCATTCACATGATAATAAAAATGCCTTATGATTGCTTAGTTTGTCAATTCGATATTTTCAATGGAACTCCAGGCTATCTATGCATAGAGCCTAAGAATTTAAAAATTGATATAATAGTATAGTAAAAAGGTAGTGCAGTTCGCACCTTGGGATACTCTGGTAGAAAAAAACTTTATTGAAAGGCTGTTTCAGTGATATGTAAATTCAAAACCGACTGAAAAGTGCACTTTTTGCCCGTGAGTTGCCAAAAATTTAATTTTTTAGGCTCCTAAGGGGACATAATAAATGTCATTTTTCTGCTCCAAATCAAGGTTCTTCTGCTCCAAAATGAGATTTTTCTGCTCCAAAAACTACTCCCAAATCAGATTCAGCTGTCTCACCCCTGCCAGCTGTGCAATTGGCTGAGGGCGGCAAAAGCAAACGCAAATTAGGCGGGGCCTATAATCTTGCCGAACGAGCTATTTGCGCTTAAATGTAATTCATACTCATTTTACAGCAGTAAGAATGGTGCAGTAAACAATGAAAGTTACGAAAATACACGTAAACATAGAACTACCGATGTGTACTGCTGTTGGTACTGGGTGCACTATGCTTGTTTTAGCTGCACAGTGGTCCGCCGCTTCGGAGTTGTCTTACATGACACTGGCCGATTGGCGTAAGCGACATTGTCCCTGTTTGTTAAGGATACCCCATGTTTAACAAAACGATTACTTTCTACAGTAACAAAAACAAGCCAGGTGCAAATATGGTAAAAAACAAAGCAATGGTGGACAACGGTCCGTGGCTGAGTATGGTAGCGCCATCTGGGAGGGCTGACGGCAAGCAAGGCTGCAGAGCCGAATGACGCAGTGGAAGTTCGTTTGAATACGCGCACTTATGACTTCATCGTGGACGTCACGAAAACATGAGATTTGGCGGGAGAATCAAAATTCTAGCCTAAATTGATTAATTTCTCAGTGAATATGGCATCATTTGCTGCTGGACAAGCACTCGGGGCACCATAAAACACGAAGTCTTTCGAATAAAACAAACTTGCCTTTTCTCTGCATGGCCCCTTTAAGGTACCACAAAGCAGCCACAATCACAACACACTCACTCACGGTGAATGAAACCAGGTGGTCTAGCCGAGCCTTGTAGGACAGCTCCACAGATGGAATGACACATGCCGCTGCACTAACCCTGCGATGCTGATCAGCTGAGCCATCAGTAAAAATTTACAGGGGGTTCAATTAAGCTTTTTCAAGGTGTTCAAGCACCAAGGGTCTGACTGCTTCCACTGGGGTGCTCGGGGGTGGTACAGCTGTGCCAATTGTGCCAGAGTGCTACATTTGCGACTTGGTGCTACAAGATGTGCCAAAACCACAAAATTGACCCAAATTGCGCCTGCGCTGCGCCAAGCACAACATTAAGGGCAGGTCCACCCTTTCCCGGCAGAAGTACCTCCCAGGGTTGCCACTAGTGGCTATCTTTTGCCAAATTGGCGAATTTGAGAGGCCAGTGGCCACCTGAAATCATGAATGGCAACATGGTGAATTTCTGGCAATTTTCGGCTAAGGATGCTTGTTTGCTTCCTTCATTGGCTTCCCTTTCTCTCTCCGTCTCGATGGCAGTGCAAAGCTGTTCGCATGATGCGGTGATGAAGGGTTGTTTGTCTCATTTCACTCGAGGCGCGCTTGTCTGCGGGGCTGCAGGAGTAGGCATCGGGGAGTGGAAAGCGGGACGCAACTGGCACGGCTCACGTGAAATCGACCGCCGCGGTGGCTTGGGAACCGCGCGGCTAGCTGATTTTGGAATGCAATTTTGGGTACATATCCATATAAGTGCAGACACTGCTTTTTTATGTGTTTGCAAGATAACGAACGAAGACATGCTGCATCGCTGGCAGCGAGAACAGCTTTGCTGGTTTGCAGCCTATCAGGCGTCCCAGTTACCTGCAAATGCGACGGTTAGATGGCGGGCAAAAGGCACATAACTGAAAACTTCGTGCCCAAGGGCAAAGGGTCTGTTGTGTCGTAGCAGTCAATAACGAGCTGACATGGGGGAACACCCAAAAAGGTGGTTTATTCCGGAAAGAGAAACGAGCAGTGCTTTTGTTGGGGTGGCTTTGGCAAAAGAAAGCGTATATATGCCCTCTTAGGAAACACTAATTGGCATGTGTTACGAGGGCCCGAATCCTCGCTCTCGCAACTTGCGTTTCTGCCCAGCATAAACAACATATCCCCCCCTCTTACAAGATCGCCTTGTGGGGGTCAGGAGCTGGTTGCTGCTGTTGGTCGGGTGCTGTGGGGGCCAATGCGGGCTGGAGGAGGCTATCTGCAGGTGCAGCTGGAGGCGTCACTTTCCCCATCAGTGCTGGGACAGCGTATCCAATTCTGAGATATTACGCCCTGTGGAAAAGTGGGGACACACACTTTCTCCAAAGTGGCCTGTTTTACTCGAAGACGGCAGGAAGGAATTTGAACTGAATGCGTCACTTGTGCCTTCACCCAAGACATATCTTCCCCTCTAAAACAAGTTTCCTTTATGGTACTTTGCTCCTGTGCTGCTTCAAAATTACGCTTTTTTACCCGAGTGAGCTACTCCAAAAGTGGGTTTTTGTGCTCCAAAAATTGCTCCATAAGCTATTCTAGCTGTCCTACCCCTGGGTGTTGTGCTTGACTGTCAGATTGGGGATGTGGAGCTTACATAGGAGACTGTCATGCGACTATGGTGGCATTGAAGTGTGCTTTTTTTCCTGTCCACTGAGGGCACAGCATTTTCAGGGTACTGAGTGCAGCGTATGCATAAGATGTTCTTGTGCGAAGCTGCCTGAGTACCACTCTTCCTGCATCACCTGCATGATTAGCCTCTGTGAGGCTGGCAAGCGGAGTGTAGGAACCCCCATTGCAATCTTCAGCCCTTTCCTGTGTAACGCCTCAAGGCACTGACACTGTGAGTCTGAAGGGGAATCAAGGGCAGCTGGTAAAGAATCATACTCAAGATAAGGACTGAGTGCAGCCCTTATCCATATTGGCGAGGGGCAGTGGACACAACGGTTTTATCTCTTAATACTCGGGTGAACATTCTGAGGAGAATTGCCGGAGCTCAGTGGAGGAATCACCCGTCATCCATGCTTTGAACGGGCTCCGCATCTGCCATTGGAATCCAACATAACTAAGTATGCAGAGCGCACATGCGTGAAAACTTTTTACAAGTTGTGAATGTTCTGTCTGTCGAACTTTTTGCCTGGGTCCCCCAAAAGTCCAAGTCCAGGAGTCACTGCCCAGTCAAAATGTGCAGTTGTCACGTATGAATGTGTTGCACTCTGGCAGTTGAGCAGCACGACTTGAAATCTGACATCATTTGAACAGGTTGTGCAGGTTTGTCACATAAGTTGCTTGTCGATATTACGGGCTTAGTGCTACCAAGCTTTCTGCATGTGTGCTGATAAGTCGGCGTTTTTAGCTCAAACAGGCGGTGCAGTGACCATACTTTTGTGCACATCCCACCAGGGCCGTCCCTGGGGTGCAGACTGGGACAAAGTTTTGCCTGAAGAAGACGAGGGCCCACTCTCAGAGACGGGCTCCCTGCGTGACGACCGTCTGCTGGGCTGCTGCTCCCCACCAGGTGACTACTGCCAAATTATCCTCTTTTGGTGCCATTCAAGGCTCTTAGATCTGAGGGTACAACACTTGGCACAGCAGCAGCAGCAGCTGCGCTTATTCAACGAGTAACTCCGTCTTAGTGGATTTCAACTGGGGCCCTACAGCAAGTCGTAGCAATGCACAGCCTCTAAAGTGCCACAACAGGGTACTGCCAGCACATGTGGATGCCAACCAAAGATCTTTAGAAGAAAATGTCGCACGTGGGGATAATTTCTAGGGTCTTATTCTGAAGGGAACTGCTAGGCTGCCTTTTAAGGGAAATAAAATTGCATGTTAGGTTCGTATTCTCGTACACTGTGGAAACCTTTGACCCAGCAACTGTTTTAAGTATTCTGGCACTCTTTGGCCATGCTACAGCAGAGGTACCAGCCCTTTTCCTTCATTTGTAGGTTTTAATTCCCAGGCACAGGATTAAACGGAACCACGAAGACAAGCTACAAGTTTGGTTCTTTCGTAAGATTGCCACATCAGAATAACGACCATGCTAATTTTCACCCAAACATTTATTCTAAGTAATAAGGAAAACAGATGGAAAAGGTGTGGCGACTCACTGGCCTCTTTCTTGCGCTGCTCCTCTGGCGTCACGGGGCTAGTCAGTGCAACTGGTGGCCCCCGACAAAAGCTACTTCCGACAAACCTGATTGCACGGCTGTAGTGGTGCTTGTACTCGTTTGATCATACTGCTTGAATGCTAGATTGGAGTAATGTGTTAGTTGCTCTGTTTTTGTTACCCCACCAGTGACATCACCACTGACGTTGTGTAGCGGGAACATTGAAAGTTTTTCAGTACATGCGATCTTTTGTTTACCACAGCGATGTTTCTTGGAGCCAGAGTGAAGTTGCATGAGTTATCGCAGGCTAGTTCTTTTGAATGAAGCAAGAATGTATGTTGTCTTCATGGTCCCTTTTATAGGGAGGTTGATTGGGTAGATGGGGTTGTAGCTCAGAAGCTGCTCTATATTTAAAATAATTTTTAGAGAGATTGATGGCTCTTCTGACATGCATTATCTTCAAAATGTACCACCCCACAGTCAGTAACCATGAGCCTATCACACAACATGAGCCTCAGTAGCTGCAAATATTTTGCCAAACTCTCTGTATGTACCTGTTCTTGAAATTACGAAGCAACAGGCTCACCGGCTGAGTAATAGGGCTGCCATGGTAAAAAACAGGTACTACTTCGCTGCTGCAGCCTTCAAAGAAGTGTTCTGGCACCTGTGGGTGTTGAACGAACCGACCTGCCCAAAGATGAATGCGCATTTCCCACGGTTCCTTTTCACCTCCAGGGTTGTAATATTCACAGTGCACTGAATGCAGTAGGCTCCTTAATGTCCGGGAGTAGTTGGACAGCAGCAAACTCTTGTACACGGGGTCCTCTCAATGGGCGGGTTGGGAATCAGGAACATGCGTTTGATAAAAAGGTTGTGTCATTCGAGCGATGCTGCCTGACCACAAAGCTAAACCAGCAGCAAGACTCCATGGTGCTCAAGAAGGCAAAAGCAGATGGTAGCATAGATGGCTGCACCATTAATAGGTATGCAGGTTCCGCTTAATTTGCATCCGTCAGTGGGAATGTGTCGCAGCTTCCGGTGTTCTGTCTGTTGGAGGTGAAAACCTTCAGCCCTGCTTATTGCTGCTGTGGGTTCCTTGGTGGCTCGCTTTCTTCTCCAGCAGTGTTTTTTCCGCCTCTCTGGTTTCAGAGTTTCCATTGGCCCTTTTTTTATAAATGCAACTGATGTGGTTGCTTGATGAAGTGTCACAGCTATGCTTAGTGGGTTTTTAAAATGCGGAGGGTTCGGCTGATTTGCTTATTGGTAATTGTGGGTACCAGTTTTTTTAAGGCCTTTTCTGATTTGTTTTGAGTTCTGGTTGGAATCATTTTTTGCACCCTCACCTTTCGACTATTCACCCGTCAGCGCCTAAGTAGAGCATGCCTGAGCTCTAGTTCTGTTCTAACTGAATGCTTTTGTAGCCCTTCGCTCTGACAACAGTGTCATGTCCTTGATTGTTCCGCCCTCCATGATCCATTCATCAGACCATAGCTCTATGTGTAATTTCACCACCCCATTATCCAGTTTATGGGCTTGTGCACACACAAAGCTTTCTTTTGTAATTTCTGCAACCACTTCATTATCCTGTTCATTCGACAGTCTATTTCCTTTTCCTCTGCTAACCTAAATGCTGCACTCCACGAGATTAGTATGGTTGCCTTGCAGAAATACTGCTTCTGCATGGGACAACTGATGAGCTTGTGGGGCATCGATTTTCGATTAAACATGTGCACTTGCTAGTTTTGACCGTTTGTAAGTAGCTTTCATTCACTTTTAAATAATCTGCAAACCTTTTCCTGCTAATTAATCTACAAGTCCGCAGCCAACAGCAGTGATTTCTTTTGCATGATGGGATGGGAATGTACTTCTAATTTGTGTATAGATGGTATGGCAGTTTCCGTCACATAATTAGCTAGAACGATTAAGTGATGCCTTTTCTGACGACATACTGCTTTGTTAGGAGATCCTCATTGGTGAAGTGCTGTCATTGGTTGAAATGAAAAATGAAAGTTGAGTAGCAGTAGGACACCTGCAGTTCAATAGCATTTTGTCGTGATCGGTTCTGCTGTGATATTGACGGCGCTTCCATAGCTAGCATTGTCCGAGGCCTAAGCTTTTAAGATCCGGAACTTGATTAAGGAAGTATCCCTACCGTAGCCTTGAAGCCAAAACATCGCCAGATGGGGAATTGTTATTGAACTGATCGGTCACATCCTGGGTTTCATGGTACCAGATGTTATAAAAGACAAGATGATAGACCGGTGCAGTCGATGGCCATGTCGATCTTCAGTAACTTCATTCTCTTTTTTGGGAGCACATTTAATAGAGCACATCAGTGTGTGGTCGATACAACAGGTGGTGCTGCCTGCAGCCACGTTATTTTCAACATAGTGAATGCGAAAGAACGAGTGTCCAGTAGCCGAACATATCCTTGCATTATTATCACCCTTTTCCCTTTGCATCTTTTCCTTCTTTTTTTCCTCTGTTACTATGACTGAGCATACACATGCATTTGCATCTCGGAGGACATTTAACAATGTACTATGCTGTCTGCCTAATTGCTACTTGTGTAACTAGCACGTTCAAATTTCTCATGTAAGCCTCGGTACATATCACTAACACTCGTTTTTAACCCGAAGGCCTCGCTGTGTTTACGAAGTCCATATATAGTCCACTGGAGTCATCGAGCTGTGATGGTGTTGGGGATGAGTGCTCGTCTTGCCTTTTGGAAGTTTGGAGTTCGATTCCTACCCAGTCCCAAATTTTCCCAATTTCCTTTTCAACTCCTCCACTATGTTTTTATTGTCTTTGTGCAATCAGCCATTTTCTCTGCCATTTCTTGCTTGCACAGGACACTGGATTTTTGACTTACCGAGTCAACTAATCTAATGCTTTCACATTAAAACTGCATCTCAGCCCCCCTGCAGAGGCCTCTAGTGCTCCAGGGCAATGTTTTCCCTGGATTTATGAGGCATTAATTGGACTTCTAAACACAGCGCCGTTAAATAAAATGCTGTATTTTCCTAAATGATTTCAATAACCATTCCTATGGCTCATGGTGAGGACACTGTTGCTGTGCAGCTTATCACGGATGGCCAATCATTTAGCAGTTTCGTGCAACTGACGAGTGAGGGTCAGTTTCTTAATGGCACATCTGAGGAGGGGGAATAGATAGACTATGCGAAGTGATTACTGTAGTTACTGAATTCAGACACGTGCCTTTCAAAGGCACATGTCTGAATTCAGTAACTGCGGCAATTCAGTAATTATGGTGTGCCTTTCAAAGGCACACAGCCTCAAAGACTGCCAGGCCCACAGAAACAAAGCCGCCAAAATAAAGAAAGACACCAAATACACAGTACCTTACGAAAACACCAGCAAAATAAACAAAATAAAATACAAGTGTGCACAGAAGGTCAGTTACTTTTCTGTTGAACGCAGGCGTGTTATCTGCAAGGCGTAAAGGTCACATGCAGCCTCTCTGAAGGGCTCCACCAGACTGCACAGATTCTTTCTAGGCCTATCAAAATTTGGACATAAAACTAGCCAATAACAAGTACCTCTACTTTTTTCGAGCCTTTATTTACTGACACTACTTTTCACTACCGAAGAAGATGTGACTTTTTCTGCATCACTGCCTGTTTTGACAAAACAAACCATCATGGTGAGTGTAGCTCCGGGCGCCTTCCCCCCTTTTTGTGGTCTTTACAACAACAAAGGCTCATCACGATGAATTTTTTTGCGTAACTCATGGATTTTGTTGTAGTGAGATTTGGCTGGGTTGTAGTGCTACTGTAGGGCAACAGATACTGTAGACTTGTGTAGGAGTGAGTGTGAAGGGTCTGGTTTGCTCCCACAACATAAAAGTAAATCCGAACAGATGTCTTTCCAATAATGGGGTGGCGTTTTACCTTGGTTTATTTAGCATCAAAATTGAGCCAAGCAGAGGGTACATTGAAGAACACTAAAATATGTGTTAAGGAAAATGCAGTAAAGGATTATGCAACGAAGGTTAAGGACTCATGCCAAGCAGTCTGGCATAGTTTCGAGTGGCGAACCCTTTCATGGCCAGCATCCTTCACTGTGCGAACTGGCCAAGTTTTCTTTTATTCACTTCTACCCCATCGACGATGTGTGCACTTGGTTAAGAGTTCAAGCGATAAAGCATAAAGGCAGCTGTTAAGCTGTGTACAAAGAAATTTCAGAGTGCAAGCAGGTGAAACACGAGTGGCCCCCCTTGGCTTTTCTATATAACCACAAAAGGCAACAAACCTCAGCACTCCAAACACACAACTCAGATAACCAGATGTACAAGGGCCTGCTTGAAGAGCGGCCCGTTATGACATAGGGGAACAACCCACCGGCTGCCCCGCCATCTGTGAGGAACAAGATACTATTCCATGCATTTGGAGCTGTAAGTGGTCGATGCGAAAGCATAACAGTGGTGTTATTTTGCAACAATGTGGTCATGTGCACGACTAAGTTCCCTAGAATTACTCGGGCCAAAAGATCGGGAGTCGTGGCTCTGCATGTGGGTAGTCTATCACGATCTTAGCAGAATTTTTGAATGTGCACAAAAACCGGTCGATTCTGTGCCGAGCACTTAGGTTGAATTTGGGCAGCCTTGTGCTTCACCCCAGTTTGTCTGATATGGCTGTAGCAATCAATGCATCCATCAGTGGAGTGAACGCTTCAAGTTTCTGAAATGTGTTGAAGGGGTTGAAGGGGGAAAACAAGAGCAGTGGTAGCAGTTTGTGTTTTTGTAAATCTGTGCGTAATTCAGTCCTTTTGCACGTAGGAGGAAGTGAAGTTAGGTAATGGTGGAAACTCTGTACTTCCAAATGCATTCACTGCCCGATGAGATGCTCGGAAAGTGACAGCTGCAACCAGCAGACGAGTGCAGGTCACTGGCATCCTACCAGATTCCTTTCAGCAAGGTGCATGACAAGATGACTTTAAAAGAGAACAAACATAGCTGAACGTGACTGCGTCTGCTGCAGGCAACACTGCCACAATAGAAATTGTTGGTATTGGGTGGGGAGCAGATTAACGATGGCAGTGCACGACGAAAGTTGATCAGTAGCAGGGATCGCTGCTTCATGATGCGATGAGGACATTTAAAAGGGGTGCAAAGGATGGCGGGGATTCGAAATGAGTGGTAAGTTTTGCAGCGCAATCATGAGCATTCTGCTGTTGGTAAATAACCTTAAATATCATTGAGCGACGTAACCTGATAACTGCGCCAGTTCATTGACCATGCTCAAGATGTGTTTCGGGACCCCTTTGATCTGATGTAGAACATTTCTATAACATTTACATCATTTAGCCTAAAATTGTATTACTTTGGAAACACAAAACCAGCTTGTATTGTTGATCATGGTAAGAAACAACATGAAATGTACACCTCAATCTGGGGGATCATCTAGAAGATTTAGCCTCAAACAAGCCAGCAACTGACTAGCCTAAAAGTTTTATTTTTGTTGTTTACTTCTAGCTCTCCAAAAAATATCAGTTTGCCTGCGTGTTATGGCGCCTCATTGTACAATGTGCACAAATGGTCTGTCTGTTACACCCATTCGTGGCACCTTATGCAAAGCTCAAACCTACAGGAGGGAAAAAAAAGCGGGAAGCTCATCAGGTTGACTCTTGTTCCATGGCTGCAGCTGCAGGAGCCGGTAAGGAAGTGTTCTATTTACAATTTTAAACATTGCACAACACCAGTAATAAGTTACAAGTGTACATTACACAGAATAGAATTCAACTGTAAAATGCTACGTACAGTGCACATGGTGTTTCTAAACAACCTTAGAATCTCTAAACAGTTTGCCACTTTTAATTTGTGAAGGAATAAAATTGACCTTGCGCTACTTTGAGCACTTATGCTTTAAAGGCTTTATGTAGATGGCATTGTTTCGTCTTCACTATCTCGGTGATGGCTGATGTAGCTAGTCGGTGCACTCCAGTAAGAAACACCAACATTACTTTTCAATTCCTTTTTTTTTCTTCTTCTTTTCTATAATGTTAGATTTGTGCATATCTTGCCCAAAATTCTGCCTTATATAGCCCCAGCTCCCTACACTTCACTCTAGATGTTTATTATGTGAAGGTTGCTACAGATGCTTTGCTGTTCGAATACAGCGTTAACTCTTTCTAAGCCCCCGAAAAATTCCAACATTCTATATGTGTAGTTTTTTTTTTTGCTTTTGTCCTGCAGAAACTGCGTAGACAAAATTTCATGCAATACATCTAAATAAAGCTAAATAAGCTAAATATGGTTTCTGTCTTCGAGCGAGCTTCCAAAAAATAAAGGGAGTGCACATCGACTAAAGCTGGCTGAGAAGGAAGAGTCACATTGGAAGCAGGAAATAAAACAGACTGTCTTCCTGGGAAGTCGAAACATAGAAGCTTTAAGAAATTCTAAGCACTGCTTTCAGTGCAATCTTTTTTTGCTGTTTCTGAATGAGAATGATGTGCCAAATTCATGGATTATACTAGAAACAAAAGTAGACGAACAAATATGTGCAAGTCGACCATCTACATGTTCTTCTGGTGCATTTAAGATTTTCTGTGTTGAAATATTGTTTCTGGATGTGAAATGTAGTTTGTTGAACTGAAAAATTTTTCTGGTATTTTCCAGCAGTATTGTGCTATACAGAGTAAATGCTTACAGAGTATAAACAGTTGGTGTGTAATTCAGCGTGCGCAGTGCATTCAGGGTGTATTTTCGTGGTGTGTGTGAACCTGGCACAATTTTGGCAGAGACTAAGGCAGGCTTGCACAGTTTTAAGGTTTCTTTTTCTTCCCTTTTTTTTTTGTCCTTTTTTATTTTAGTCTTTTATTTTGCAATTTTGTGGCTACCATGACAATGCTGTAAAAGTAGGCGCACAACAGGTGGCATGTTGGAAACAACCAAGCCGGCTGTTTTAAAGTTTGACCTGCAAGGTTCTAATTGAAATAAATAAATAAAATGTTGGTTATATAAACTTAATTTGTTAATTTAGTGTCGTGCAAAAATAAATGTTTCTTGCCCCGCAAAATAATTAACCACATTCACTACATCCTATTTGTGTAAAGCAGTGGTGCAATTTTCTTGGGCACCCTGTTCATACCTAAAACATTATTGACTCAGAAGTTCCAAATAACAGAACAAAACTCAAGTAATTAAGCTTAGTTTCAAGGTGGGCAAACTATTTTTCTGTCTACATGCCACACATTCTGTAAATACACTTTGTCGATGGACTGTGCAAGTGAAAACCGTGTGTCGTGATACCAAACAGACCCATACAAAGTTTTAACCTGGGGAGGGGGAAAAAAAGCATTGAACACCGATACTGTTGGGTTCGCTGTACCATTGGCTTCAATAGGCCTGCCGATTTGACTGCACAGCCAATCATTTTGCTGCTGTTTGTGGACCCAGGTGTGCCTAAATGGTCAGTTGGGTGTTGTCCTCTTCCCTCTAGGTGCGCGTGGTGGCAGTGTAGTCCAGTTTGTGATGGGCTTCTGTGTATGCCAGGAAGTTGGATACGTGTTGCATACGTGCTGGATACGTGCAGCAGCACTTTGGCAACCAAAAATGTTACCATTGTTTATGGGTGTCAAGGCTGAGGTGGCGAGGCAAACATCGGGGACAACTGCAGAGGGTGGCATTTCCTATCCGCAATCAGGGGGCACAATCTGCTTTTGGGCAAAGGCAGGAAATGCCGTCCTATGTAGTCTATGTAATATGTGGTAATGTAGTCTATGTGATGTAATCTATGTAATGTAGTCTATGTAATCTGTTTGGCCGCATGTTTTTTCTTAACATGTTTTAGCACAAAAAGGGTTGACAGTAATTTTTAAAAATGTGATCAGGTCTGTAGCCGTTGCCTGGATGGGAAGGGGTTTTAATGGGTGAGAACACTTCAGTTACCTCAGAAAACTTCTCACTCCTTCTCCTCATCATCTTCCCTTTGTTTAAGCCGTTGAGGGTCGAATTTTTTCATCAAATACGACCCCCCAGGGTCGATTTTTTTTATTGCTGATTTAAATTCTTCAGGTGAATCTGTTTTGAGAAAAAATTATCATTTTTTTAGGATGACCATAAAGTGACAAAAAAATCGTTTGTGTTGTTACATACATGTGGTTTATTCATGAGTAACACAAGAAAAATTCTAAATAAAAACGGGAGTAACAAGCCGGTACCTTTTGAGTGAGTCGAAATCAGATAGACATCAGTTTCGCGGGCGCAAAAAGCGGGAAGTGCTCGGAGGACGATATCGGAACCAGCCGCTGCGCCTGCGTGCGCAGCCGGATGTGCGAGCGATAGACGGCGCACCGCTCCTAAAAAATACAAAAAAAGGAGAAAAGAGCCTCATGCGCCCTTTGTCTGTGGCAGGCGCTAGAAGCGAGAGGCGCCCGGTGGGCGTAAGGGGCCTTAGGTGGGTGATACCCAGCGCGCCCCCTCGTTACCGGATGCGCAAGCGATAGCTGGCGCACCACTGAAGTAAATCACAAAAAAAATAAAAAGTACCATCGGTTGGTTGGTTGTGGGGTTTAACGCGCCGACGCAACGCAGGCGATGAGGCGCGCCGTAGTGGAGGGCTCCGGATTAATTTTGACCATCTGGGGATCTTTATCGTGCGGCGAAATCTCGTACACACGGGCGTTTTTGCTTTTCGCCTCCATCAGAAAAGCGGCCGCCGCGGCCGGGAATCGAACCCGCGACCTCGTGCAAGTACCATCGGCGCAAGAAAATAATTTGACGTATTTCCGCAGTGTGGCAGCACATGCCAAGCAAGAGAAGTTGGCAAAAAGTGCGCGCTTTTTAAACGTACGAGCGATGATGTACATGTACGTTATTGACCATTTTGAAGGTGTTTGGAGAGGACGTATATGTACGTTCGTGACCCTGAAAGGGTTAACCTTTTAACCGCCAATTTAACTTACGGAAAACGTACCAAGATTGCCAGTTCCTTTAAAGTGGTCACAATTTTTTCCATGCAATTCTGATTCTGAAGATATATTATATCATTGATTTTTGTTTAGAATTAGCACAGAAATTAAAAAAGAAAAAACTGCCGTTGAGGGCGGCTTTCCCTCAATGCATGCCGTGGTGATGGGTCACAACGTACTGAAAGTTAAGTATTTATTTGATGCAATACACGCAAGCTTCCAGGCTCTGAAAAGAAGGGAAACCGCGGAGGCACATGTGGTGGGTTATCGGTGTTCATGCGCTGCCACACACGTGCACTGCTCAGTGCATCACCGCCATCGTCGTCGTCATCGCCGTCGCTCTCGTCGTCATCTGAAGCAATATCTAGGGTAAAGTCAGCGTCCAAGTCGCTGTCTCACACAATTCCATGACGTCACTAACTCTGCTTTCTGTACTTATTCTGGCCTCGCGGTACGCTGTTCAACGGGGTCGATGCGTCCACTATCCATTGGACGGGTAAACATTGGAAGGCTTGAAAGACAAACTTTAATTAAGGATAAATGAAAAAAAAAAACAGGAAAGGTTACAAGTCGAAAAAAGAAAGGTTCCTTCCTCTGGTTAGCTCCGTAAAAAAAGTAGTGCTGTCTCGAGGGCTGGCAACAGCAGACTGATGGTCGTGGCGTCTCTGGACCCAGGCGCGGCACGGTTCTGCGAAACGTAACTCAACACCTCGCCGGGTTTGCAGGACAGCGGGCGAAATGGGCCGAATTCCTTTTCCGGCCGTCCCCAGCTCGGAGAGGGAAGGAGAAGTGCGCGCACACAAGCACAAGAACAAACACACAACACACTCGTTTCACCCTCCGAGGGACACCGGCTGACTCGCAGTTCAGAGTTTGTGGCACCTCGCTGTGCGTCGATGAATGCGAGCAGAACAGTACTGCTCCAAGAAGCACTTCTTTTTCTTAGTGCATCACCACCACCAGCATTCTTCTTGCGAAGCGCCATTGCGAAATGACTTTTGCCAGTCTTAAAACACGCGCGAAAGGCACGAAATGCGGTTTTCCATGGACAACTACCACCATCTAGTTTTTAAAATTGCAAGCAAAGCAATTGATAACTCTGATACGTCTTTGGTGGCGGAAGGAGTGGAAAATCGGGCCGGACGGGTGTGACTCGTCGTTGGTGTATTGGTACAAACTCGTGTGAAGAATACAGCTCGGGGTTGGCGGCTGTGTGGTTAAAGGCCAACTGCACCCAAATTTTTTTTTTTTGCCCAAATTTGGTCCAAATAAGTAGTTTATGCTCTTGAAAACACCATGGAAAAATCCCAAGCCTCATAAGCACAGAGCACACTAGGTACCATGATCCAAAGTCGCTTCAAGCAGATGACGTTTGCACCTGGCGGAGACGGAGTCTCCGAAACAAGTTCCGGGTGGCCCGTGATGGAGAAGAGAAACCTGTCCCGTGGAGCTCGTGCATCTCCAGTGACTTGCACGGCACTCTGCTGAGCACAGGGATGCTTTTGGAGGGGTTTCTCTGCTACACCACCACTCTGTACTGCCCTTGGCGTCACGTTTAAAACTGAGCTCATAGGTAGCAATATCTATCTGCCAGTTTTTGCAATGCCATAAAAGAGATTAGAAGCCTACAAACTATATGCACGCTTGCGAATGGTTCTGGAGTTAGCAAAACATTTTTTACTCGTGTCTCGGGCACGAGCAGCTGCCATGACTTGTGGCTATCCGGACTAGGAAGGCCACCCACAACAGCACTTTCTGCTCCAATAAACGTTTCTCTCCTCCTCCTCCTCCTTGAAAATACCAATATTTTTACTCAAAGAAATAGTGTGAAACGTGCACTTGCCTGTACATTTATCATACCTATTGCATCTGTCACAGTAAAAAAAGGATCTTTAATAAATTCTTGACCTCTTGCACTTCTGCATTCAATATTAGCTGTATTTGGGCTGGCCCAGCCAAGGCCATCTCCACCCCTTAGACCAATCCAAAAATTTATAAAAATTTATGCTACAAAATCGGCCTTTTTAGTGGTAGCAAATACATCCGCACAAATATAGTCATAGCCTTCGCGAAGTGCGAAAGCTAACGAAACTGCTCCTCTCCTAAACGATGAACTACATGTTTTTTTTCAATCCCGAAATAAAGTATTTACTTTTATAGATCTAGGTTTAGTTTACTTGAAAGTAAAATATTGTCAACTGCACATCTCTGGTGAAAGGAAAAAAACAGCGGTAGATAGGGAACTTTTATTGTGTCTTAGTGCATCATTAAGCCGTGCAAGCTGACACATGGTTTCAGACATAGTTTACAATTCGATCCTCAATTTGCAGCGAGGTGAAAAATCTGGGCCGATGTTCAAAATCTGTTTGCAAGTAATGACGTAGTGGAAAATAGTTGGTGATTCATCTCTGCCCGTGAGCAGTTTGTTCTCTTCAAGAAGAGCAATATGGCAGTTGAGGCGCCGGCTGACTAAAGCTGCTTTTTAATATAGTACGAGGAAGTAGTTTGTAAATCTGGACCGGCTTTTTTCTTGCACTGCCAAGGATTGCTACTTTGGCAGTTATTGTGATATAAAAATAACTGTTGGACGGTTCACTTCATCTTGATTGACAGCAACACGCTGTCGGAATTGCATCTATTAGCCTGGGCATATTTTAGTGGAAGTTTTTCTGTGAAAATAAGTATTCAAAACGTGATACTACCGTGCACATTTGGTGGCTGCTGTGAGCGGCTGCTGGTAATGGTCGCCTTTTTTTTTCAGTTTCGGTTCTGAAAATGCCAGTCTTCACGAGCTGTTTGTGTCGCGTACATTCGTGTGTGAAACGAAGTATTTTGCATTTCGCACTCTTTATGTGTACTATTAGATGACATTATTTTTACGGTGTCGAAAATTTGAGTGCAGTTGGCCTACTCAGGCTAACACACCTGCACAACACTTCCAACATCGGTCCAGTTCTGCACACTACACAAACACTTTCATGAAATACAAAACATTTAGTGAAAAGAAGTCCTTGTGGGATAGTAATTTCACTTCATGCGCTGAAGCTGGCTCTCAGTACTTGTAAGCCTTCAGCTCGAGGTGGAGACAACATTACATACACGATCATACAACACTTACAACACGATCATACAACATGCAGACAAACTAAAAACATTTTTGCACCTCTGCAACAAAATATGGCTTTTGGGTGCCTTCCAGGGTCTTGGAGGGAGGCCATCGTAGTGGCTTTTCTGAAGGAGGGAAAGGATTTGTCTTCCCCTGCTAGTTATCGTCCCATCGCCCTGACAAGCTGCCTGCGCAAGCTGCTCGAGAAGACGGTCAATAGGAGACTTGTGTACTTTCTAGAGTACAATGGTCTTCTCGAGAGCTGCCAGGCAGGCTTCCGGGCAGGGCGATCGACAAATGATCAGCTAGTTTTTTTAGAGGCCTACATTAAAGATGCATACATACATAAGCAATACTGCATGACAGTATTTTTTGATATTGAAAAGGCATATGATATGGCGTGGCACTACGTCATGGCGCTAGAGACTTAAAATCTTTTGATATTTCAGGTAACATGCTGAACACTCTTTCCAGTTACATGTCTACATTAACATTCCGTGTCAGAGTTGGGTCGGCACTGTCAAACGTTCATGTGCAGGAGAATGGCGTGCCTCAAGGTGGCGTTTTGAGCTGCACATTGTTTATTGTTAAGATGAACTCACTCCGAAAGCCACTGCCACCCTCTATTTCTTGCCTGGTTTATGTAGATGACGTTCAAATATCTTTTAAATCATGTAACATGTCCATATGTGAACGTCAGGTCCAGCTTGGGGTAAACAAACTTTCTCGCTGGGCAGACGAAAATGGTTTCAGACTTAATCCTGCGAAAAGTACATGTGTTGTATTCTCAAAAAGGCGTGGCATCCTGCCCAATCCTGACATAAAACTCAATGGTGATTCGATTCCAGTAAAAAAGGAACACAAGTTTTTGGGTGTGGTGTTTGACGAAAAACTCACATTCATCCCTCACTTCAAACGACTCAAAAAATGCCTAAAAAAATGAATATTCTGAAAGTCCTATCTCACCAATCATACAGTGCAGACAAACAACTCCTGCTTCGCCTTTATGCCGCATTGTTAGGGTCACAGTTGGACTACGGAAGTGTTGTGTATGGGTCAGCCATGAAAACGGCACTTAAAATGCTCGACCCAGTGCTTCACTTGGGGCTTCGCCTGTCTTGTGGCGCATTCCGTACTAGTCCTGTCCTCAGTCTTTATGCAGAGTGCGACAAATGGTGCTTAGCGTACCAGCGAACTTATGTTGACCTTCTATATGCCTCCAAAATCTCATCAATGAATAATCATCCCTTTAAACCGGTTTTAAATGATACGTCCAACACTCAACTCTTTTTGAACCGCCCATCAATTTCTGTTCCCTTCTCGCAGAGAGTGAGGGACGAGGTGACAATTTATGAGGTCTCCTTTTTAGACACATTCAAATCATCTCAGACTGATCTTGTAGCACCATGGCATCTTTGCCCTGTATCATGTGACTTGTCCTTCTCACAATACAATAAAAACAGGACACCAAGAACTGGGATTTTGCAGCATTTTATGTATCTGCAGGATAAATACAAGGCTGCAGAGTTTTTCAGTGATGCGTCTAAAACTTTCACTGCGGTGTCTTGTGCTGTGCATGGACCCAGTTTTAAAGCAGGTAGAACCATGAATGTAAAGACAAGTATTTTTATGGCAGAAGCATATGGCCCTTTTCTGGTTGTAAGTCACATAGTTGAACATCATATTCCTAAGCCTGTCACCTGTACAAATTCGCTGAGCGTTGTCCGTACGTTGTCATCCGGAAAGTTATCGAAAAACCACGTTGTTAATCTTGTCTTCGAATTAATTATGTTATTTTATTCTTCAAACCTTGAGGTGACTGTGTGTTGGGTGCCAGGCCACTCTGGCATCGGCGGAAATGAGCTGGTGGTTGAAATGGCCTCCAGTGCTGCACTCCAAAACACGGTCAACATAAAAGCACTACCTTACACAGACCTCAAGCCACACATCAGACAACAACTCCATAAAACATGGTAAGCAGACAGGAGCGAACAGACAGTCAACAAACTGCACGTAATAAAACCACACTTGGCACAATACACTTCTAACTCGCACAACAGTCACATTGAAGTTACCTTAGCTAGGCTACGGATAGGCCATACACATGTAACACACTCGCACCTGCTCACTGGATCTCCAAGACCCCTGTGTGGCAGGCGTGGGGAGGGCCTATCCGTGATACACATCCTCATTCAATGCAAGGCACTCGACTTTACACGACGCTAACACTTCAGAGAACTCTACAGACAACATATTCCATTACATCCGTCTTACTTTTTAGGAGACGATGCCATGTTTTCTGTTCAGTGCACCTTTAAGTTTCTGTCAGAGGTTCATATCTTACAGCTCATCTCGTACCACCCATAGTTTTACTCCTGGTCCTATATACCAGCCACTTTATTTATCTTTTAACCGCTCTTGGTCTTCATCCTGGCCCTGTACACCAGTTGTCCTCATAGTCTTTAATTTATTTTACTTGTGTTCACTCTAACAAATTTTAGTTATCACCTATTCATCAAAGCACTTTCTTGGCGCTCTTTGCCCTAGTTGGCCTTGCGCCATTAACATTCAAACATCATCATCTACTTCCCACTAATCACTACCCACCACTCACTAATTCCCAGTCTAACTGTCGAAAGACTGGTCAATATCCCGTATAAGTAGGCAGCATACCAATTTTACCAATTTAAGCATGCATGTGTGGGGTTGCCATGTTGGCCTGGATGCCAGCAGTTTTCGTTGTCTTTGGAGCTATCTGTGGAGAAATAACAGCTTTGTGCAAGCCTCCTTGGTAGCCACCAGTGCGATATTTATAAAGGGACACTGAAATTAGAGTGCACAGATGAGTTTTGTTTATGTCGGTAGATTGCAGTGCCAAGAACAGAAATGTATGCCACTTGGTGTGGCAGCAGTTTGGAACTTAGAAAATGCCGAAAGCATGAAATGAGTACCTCTGCCAAATAAATTTCTCCACACTATCATTTGTGACATCGCAAGCTGCGAATGGCAATGCAGCATGGGCGGTGCTAATTTAAGATGCTTTTCTAAAAATAACAGTAATGTCAGGCCGTGTAAATGTGGAATAAATGTATCTGGATCTGGCAGCCTTGGCTAAATGTACGTCCTTAGAAAGACACAAACCCTCACGTTAGTAAGCATTACCAAACAGGCAGCTTCACTAGTGCATATGTGGTGTGCTTTGATTGTCTCTAGGTGGAAAAAATTAACCTGGAGCCCTCCACTATGGTGTGTCTCATAGCCCAAGTGTAGTAGCTTCGGCGTGTTAAGCGCCATAATCTGAATTTTTACCAAGGTGGACGTGAGCCCAATTCTTCGTTCTTAGAGCCAGTGTATGCACATGCAACAAACAATGGCAAAAATGGGACATCATTTGTAAAATCGGCAAGATGAGTGTTGGCACACTGTACACCTTTTAGGTGGCAGCAGCTCATGGCTTGGTTGCCATGTGGGTGGCACTTCTTGGTCTGGGACGCACCCTTTTGCTCATAAAGAAAAAAGAACGGATAGGTTTGAGACCACGAATCTGCCATAAAGCTGAGGCAGAAAGTGACCCACAGACTGTGTGGCTGCAGCCAAATGCAAGTGAGAAGTGCCAGTTTTAATGTTTTGCTTATGAACAGGGCACCCTTTTTATCGAACGACTGAAAGAGCCACAAAAGCTGCGATCTTTAAGCTGAAATGAAGAGTTGCCGAGCTAAAACTACCAACCCTTGCTGGCTTGCTTAAGTGGCGGCATAGTGGAAAGAGTGGGGAGTGCAGTCTGCGGGCAGATATGCCGAAGACAGCATTGTGCTAGAGTTGTGCCGAAGTGAATGATGTAACAGGGTGGTAGCAGCTTGAGGGGCGAGCTGAATTTTACCGAAATAAAGTCGCAACGCGTAACAAGTGCCAGTAAAAGCAAAATATGAGGAAGGTGGAGGAAGTAATTGGTTGCACTGTGTGCCCACCACATTGGCTGGTGAGGCGCAGATTTCGAGTGGTTGCACAATTTCCCCTTTAGTGTGCGAGCCATGTCAGCTTTTGAAGCACCTGCTTGGGATTTGAAAGTACTTGTACAGTGGAAGTGCGGCCGAGTTCTGAAGTCTTTCCTTTGTTTTCGTCCTCCGAGCGAACGATAAAGTAAGCAGGTTCAGTGTACGGCCGCCTGCGCACCTGTCATTAAACTTCGAGGAAGAGGCCGCCGGCGAACACGGCAGAAAAAGTAGGGCAGGCAACCAGTGCACCGCCCTCTCCTTTCGTGCGCCCTTCCTTCGCTCTCCCTCGGCAAGTATGGCGGCGTCTAGCGTCGGAAATTAGATGGAGGTCGGCGCGACTACTATCTACTGGGCCGCAGCACCTGGTTCTTGCTCGAGGGCATCGGGAGTGTGAACGGGAACTCCGAATAACCACTCCGTTGATGGCGCTCGACTGCCTCGCCTCTCCTGAACAAGGTGAAAGCGTCACCCGCGGCGGTTTTGAGGCGTAG
Organism: Haemaphysalis longicornis; assembly: GCF_048455015.1. Taxonomy (NCBI): domain Eukaryota; kingdom Metazoa; phylum Arthropoda; class Arachnida; order Ixodida; family Ixodidae; genus Haemaphysalis; species Haemaphysalis longicornis. The sequence goes on along the minus strand of NW_027526203.1, from coordinate 337,566,209 downwards.
CCGCGCTCACTTCCGCCCGTCGTCTGCCAACGCGCGTTGCTTTGGGCATGCGAACGCAAACAGCGCGCAAACCCGCTTGTGTTGTGACATCGCGGCGTGGGCCGAATTACCGGGCGGGCGAGGGCCGGCCGATTGTTCGTGACGTCGTGTTACGCTGGTGGACGGAACGGCTCCGGTAGCGCGGGCGGCGAGCGTAGTCGGTACGAGTGTCTTTTGTTGTTGCACTTTAGTTTTTCTCCGCGGCGATCGCGGGCACGATGAGATTGCGCGGCAAAGCCACCGAAGCGCACTCGCTCGCTCATGACCTCCCTCGACCGACGCGCTCGGTCGCCGTTTTCTCTTGCTGCTTTCCTCAAACCGAATATAGACGCCGCCGCCTACACTGCTGACATCCCGTTTTGTGAGCCGCTTGCCAGCGCTCCTTCAGGGGTGTGATGGGCCCGGACTGTCTGCCGTGCGTGCGATCGCTGTAGAAGTGCTTTATCTCGAGTTACACTCGGGAACCTCTCCCGCTGGATTCTTTCGTCGTTCGTGGCGACCCCCTCGTTGCGCCAAGTGGTCTTCATCACGAGCGGCCACGAAGCAGCGCTAATGTTACCGCTGACGGACGTTGGAAGGTCTCCGTGTGCGCGCCGTGAGAAGCAGCCCTTCACCTTTTGCCTTGAAGCGGTGGGTTCTTGGACAGTCGTGTAGAAATCTTCACCGCCGCCGTGTTCGTGGTAGATGAATGCGTGAGTCGAAACACCAGCTCTTCTTGGGTTCAGCCTGCATCCTTTCAGATCGCGCTTTTAGATTTCGCGGTAACGCGATGCTCAGATTTGTATTTAGGGCGCGGACATCACTCGCTATTTACGGACCCGTTCGTTTCGGTTTCGCAAGTGGCATCCCACTTGTTTTGCCGGGTAGCTGCTGCATGCTGGCGTCTGTTGTGACTCAGCGACTGTGTTTGTAAACAGTGCTGTAGCGAAACCTAATTGTTTTTTTTTTGTTGTTGTTGTTTTTGGGCCATCGCCTGAGAAAGCCCGTTTGCGCTGAATATGTTTCTGTTGTGGACATCGCCCACCACTTCTGAAGTGATATTCTTGTTACTGTTTTCAAAGCACTGATGTCGAATTTCCGTGCGACATTGTACTCCTTCTAAGGCCTTACATGGGCTGCACTGCATTTTCAAAAATCGCACGAATTGTTACAGGCGCACTACGTCACTGCACGAGAGCTGAGATATGATTAAGGGCATTGGCGTTCAAGCTAATGTGCGAGCTTATGCTAAATAAATCAGTGTTCCAGGCCTACGAGCCCGGTATATAATACGCATTCAGGTAGTCTTCGCAAGCTACTCCATTCATCAGAAATATAGATGGCAGTTTGTTTCCATGGTAAACAAAAATTGCATAGTATTCTGGAGAAAGCAGTGCCTGCATAGATGGCATTTCCTGGTAGCCAGCTGCAATGCTGTACAGTACATTTTAATAAGCTCAAGTAAAGTTTTGTAGATGATTTCTGTGGACTGGCATTCTGATTTACACATTATAAAAGTACAGGTAGGACTTGCATCGAGGAAGTACTTAAGCTGTCATGTGAAAGTAATTAGCTGGTACATTCAGTGGTGACCAACTACTTTTTTTTTTTTTTTGCTGTTCACTGATTCTCCTCTATTGTAGTTTGGTAGCTTGCACTCTTTGGATAAAGGTGCTGTGACCAGTAATATAATTTTAAGCAAATTAAAATTGGATGCTTCAGATTTACTTTTGTGGTTCCTATTCCTTTCGTGTTAGCCAGAATGCCCTACATAGCATGTACTTGCCTGGTTAAGCTTGATTCTAGTGGCAGTACAAGTTTTGTTTATTATTCAGAGGCCTTAATTGGTTCACTTGTGACAGTTCAAGTTGGTTTCAGGTTCCTTGTTTTTTATTTTTCTTTGGTTATGCGTGCGTCCAAACTTAACCAAAACTACCACGAAAAAGAGCTGAATTGATTGAAGCCGAAGCACAGTGACATTTTAGTATTTTATTAATTTGCGAGCTCACCTCATTTTGCTGTGAAACACCAATAACTCAGTTGACTTTGTTTTTTCGAACTATTCCCAGAATTTGCATGGTTCCATAGTTGAAGGTTCTGTTTATCATTCCAGATAGTTTTAAACCCCATTTTATTAAGCATTTTCTGTACTCCAGCAAGCTTCATATTTATAAAGTTCGACCCTACCAAAATGTTCTCTTAGCACAAAACTTGGGTTCTGCTCTGCTGTGTAGACATATTGTAGTAGTGGTCCGCTTCATTTGGGGCACTACGAGGGCTCGGGTGTCCAAGTGGTTGGAGCAGTGGGACCTCTTAAGGTTGCCACTATGCTTTCTCAAAACAAGAAGAAAAAAGTAGTTATGCAGGACTTCCTCCGTGTGTGACTTTTTCTATGGTTATGCTCGCGAAGCCCTAGAAGCGAGCACGACTGTACATGCACTGCAGCTTGCTGAGCATGTTTTTTGCAGCTCGAGACAGTAAATACTACGTGCACATAGGTCTCTGGTCTGGCTCATGCTATTGCATTGTGGGAGACGAAATTTATGGCCCCTAGTGGCTTTACTGAATTCAACCTAGCTATTCAGACTTCTTTTATTGAAAGTAGTGGGAAATAAGGCTAGTTGCGCAAATAAAAATTGCTGCACTGATCGTGTAGAATTTTGGGTCACCTGGCAGCTTTGAGTCATGAAGTTGCTAAAGAAAATCTAGATTCCTCCTTGGGGAAAGATGGACTAGGAAATTTGCAGAAGGTCCATAAAGTGGGTATCGTGACCTAAAAGTGGGGGACAGCATTTGAACGAGTGAAAATTGAGAAATTCTAATTTCTTAAGAAATGAACATGCCAAAAAGACCTGCTTGTGGTCCTTATTTTTGTTAGTACTGTCTATGCTTTAGCCTTCTGGGTGTATGCGTGCACATTAAGTGTGCAGATAATTCCGTTACCACACTGTAAAGACTTTCCCAGTTGTCTCGTTTGGGTTCAGTTAACTTGTTTTATACACGTATGAATTGGGAAAGGCACCCTTTGGTTATCACTGCCTTTTGGCAACCACTGGACATTTTTTTCTTTTCTTCGTTTTCTCCTGTCCGCTGGTGCTAAGCATTGTGCCAAATTGATGCCGTACCAAATTTGAAGTTTAGACATGTTTACAATTTGGCGTTGTTGTGTTAGAGCCAACTTTCATTCTGTGTGGGAATTTTTAAAATCGTGCAGCATGAAGGTTGGTTCAAGCATGAAGTGCAAGTGCCTTTGGGGTTTCTGTTGTCGTCCCTGTGGGGACTGTGTGATGTGAATGAACTTGCATGACCTTTCTCTTTCAGGCATGTGAAAACCTCTGCTGTACAGTAGGGCATAATTGTAGTTTATTTTACTGTAAAGCCTGAGCAAGGGGACAACCGGGCACTGTGGTTTGACTGGTCTACTAAAATTTAGCGAGGCTCGAGCTTTCAGGGGGATTGCAAACACAGTCTGGTTGCGGCAGAAATCAGTTATGTTGTTCGCAATGTGATTCTGACGTGCATTCTCAATTTTGCTCATGTCAGAAGAAATCTCAATCATGAATGAGCAGCGTGGGACGCTTGATGCAAGCCAATACAAATACATGGCATGGCCAAGCACACAGCGACTCTGCATGTAGAATTAAAGGGGAAGAAAAAAAAAACATTGTCGCTGTAGCACCAGTAAAGCTTCCTCAGAGTTTCACCATTGTGTGATGTGGCACTTGAAGAGTCACGTTTTATTCTGGCCAGTAATGCATTTTCGTGGCAAATGTCTTCATTGGTACTGTTTTTTTTTTCCCCAGTATAAAGGAAACCTAAAAGGCTGGTTTAGTATGTATCAGAATGTATTGAGTAGGGGTTCAAATCGAGAGCATAGGTTTATCTTACCACTCCTGAAGTTTCACTCGTTGCGTACTTTTTCCTCCGCCTGGTGGCCCCTTCTCAAAGGGTGCGAGGAAAAAGAGACGTGTGTGGTCAGCCTGACGGGTGGTGCCCTGTGTTTCCCCCCCACCACAGAGGCAGCCCAGGAGCGCAGCAGCGAGGAGGTTCGGCAGGGGGCCAGTGCCACCAGCACTCCCGTCCTGGGGGGTCGGGTGCCCGATGCCACTGCCACGCCCTCGCGCATTGTGGTGGGTGCGCTCTTGTAGCTTCTCCCGCATGGCTTCTCCTGCACGCCGCAGCATCTGCAGAAGCAAAACCGCTTGAGTGCACTTGCTCGCAGGGAACTCTTCGTTCACTCAAGTACCATTCACTGCTTGACTGCAGCAGTCAACTGTTGGTCTTTCGGGGGTAGATTTTGTTCTGGCTAAAGCAGCTGTGTTTAAAATAAAGCCATTCTTTTGTCTTACCAGGCTGGCATGAATTTCTGGCAACTCGGGAAGTAGTTCATGCCGAGCTGCCAAATGGCCCCATGGCTATGCCTTGTGTGACGCAAAATTTGCTTTCACTGTAAGCAGTCTGGGTTTAAATGTTGCTGCAACCAGTGGGTATGTTTCAGAGGGAACTGACTGCACTTTTTGACAAATGCAACATCATGGTCTCGCTGTTTGCTGACCTCCGGTGCGACCATTATGTTGTAAAAAAGGTTCAAGCCCTTCGTGTGCTCTCAGGCATCCCATTTTGAAGTTGCAGGCTTGCAGTGGGGTACACATTTGGCCTTGCAAAGTGGCGTGCACCTGCAACTTTTCAATTCCCTTTATCTGTACCAAAGGAAAAGCTCGACACATATAAGATTGTGGCTAAATAGTAGGGTCTGCAATATCAAAGAAGCAATATCAAAAAGACCTAAAAAGTGTTCCCAAGCTAGCCTTTGGAAGCCCCTTTGGGGCTCTGTTTTGTGGTTTCTCACCTTACTGAAACGTATACAATGTATAATTTTCTGTGGTTCAAGTCTCTCTTGTCTTGTCTACATCAAGTAAAACTGTAAGGCACTGAAAGGCAAATGATGCAAGTCAACAAAAGACGTATTAACGCTGAAAAGCATTGATAAAATCCATGGAGTGACTATACAGAAGTGCTCTGATGCTATTGGCAGCTGACATTATCCTAAAACCATTATAAACCGCTTTTTACTTTACATGACTTCAAGGCACCTGAAAGCCACAAACCACAACCTAATCGGCATCAGTGTGGCATAGATCATGTTAACAATTTTGCTTGAGTTAAAGGGGCAATGAAGACAAAATTGAAAATACAAGTTTGTTTATTTGAAAGGTTTGGTGTTTTATAGTGCCCCCAGTGTTTGTCCGACAGCAAGCGATGCTTTATTCACCGAGAAATTAAACAAGTTAAGCCAAAATTTTGATTCCCGAGCTGAATTGAGTGTTTTGTGATGTCTGCAATGGTGTATCCAGTGCAGGTACCTAAGTGAACGTTAGTATGCTGACTAGGGCTGTAGCGAACGGCGGAACGTTTTGTTTTCCGTCAACCCTCCTAGATTTCACTACGATACTGCCCGGGACCGCTGTCCACATTCGCTTTGTTTTTGACCGGATTTGTTTGAGTGATTTTTGTTATGGTGGATAGTAATCATTTTGTGAAACATTGGGTACACTCGACAAACGGAGTCACAGAAGAGATTGTTGCTTATGCCAGTTGGCCAGTGTAAGCTCAACGACTGGGCAGCTTAATCGGCATAGTGCGTGCAGTACGCTATGTTTACGTGTGAATTTGTAACCTCCATTGTTTACCCCTCAATTCTTATTGCTATAAAAAGGATATGCATTAAATTTAAGCGCAAATAGCTTGTTCTCTAAACTTATAAGCTGCCTAACTTGCATTTTCTTTTGCTGGCCTCAGCCAATCGCACAGCTGCCCATAATACATTATAGGTTGTGCGGTAAATGAGCTAATGGGTCGCATGGCCATTCTCTTTTTTTCTAATTACATAGCTTATGTGAGTGAAGTTTGTGTTAATAAAAGGTGTCAGTGTTATTCTAACGAGGCACCCTTTTTGAATGAACCAAGCTCGCACTTTGTCTTCATGGCCCTTTGGTGGCTACGGTTTGCACAAAATGGGCCATTAGACACCTTCCATGAGCAGTTCGATGCAATCAAGCAGAAAACAAGAAGGATGCTAATAGGGCACTTAGTTTCTTTGTTCCTGGGCATATGACGACATCAGCAGACTCAAACTAGGCAGTTCTCTAAGTTGGGCATTTGAAATTCGTGTTGCAAGTTCCACAGAAACGGCCGTATCGCTGCTGTGACATGGCGATTATGGATTCTGTTCTTGCTTCAGGTAATGAAGTGCTTGCTTGGGATGTCACTAGGCTAGAATTCTGCAACTTCAGCCCAACTGATCGCTCGTTGCTTGTGATAACACGTGGATGGAGTATGGTGGTTTTGAGGAGTTCTTTTACATTTGATGGTATTCTCTGGCACAGATCTGTCATTGCACTACCTCCTGCCATTAGGGAGCATTTTTCATGACTCTTCGTTTGTTTTACGTTGCGGTGGCTACTTTACTGCTAATTTCCTGAGAAAATAAAAATGCCATTGAGAATTTCAGCCTCGTAATGTTTTTTAGGCCCATAATGCTGCTTACTTTACCTTCACTGGATGGAATCAGGTAATCACAGGTTGATATTCCGTTTTACTTTTCATCCCATCTGAACTTGACATGCCTTGGTGGTAGCCTCCCTCTGATTGCCAACGGGTGGTGGCGTGCAGAGCTTCTTCTCCAAGCGCTCCCTGAAGCAGAACCCGCTGAAGCGCACCAAGAGCGTGAGCAAGCTGGAGCGGGGGCGGCGGGGTGAGGTTCCTCCTCCCCCACGGCTGCGGGGTTCGCGCTCGCACGAGTCGCTGCTGCAGTCCCCGGGGGGCCCCTGGGGCCTGGAGGGGGCCAGGCTGGGTCCCCTGCACCCGAGCCTCCGGAACCACCCCGCACAGGGACAGGCCTGGGTGAGGAAAGAGGAGAGAAATAATGCCATAACCGGGTACGCTGTCAAGGGTTCGGAATGAAATGGGGCAAATTCAACGGGCCATGTTGTTTCGTATGACATTAGATCAAATAAAATGGGGTAAGCTCTGGATTTTGTTCTAGATTTGAGAAAAATTCTTAGCTCATTGTTGACCTTTAAACACTTGACCAATCAGAATTAAATTGGCTGCCTTCAAACAAGGAGGTCACATAATTTGGATTTGGGCCATAGTTTAGAAAGGCACGAGTTTCAAGTTTTTTCAACTTGTGAACGAAAACTTCACATTGTTGTAACTCATGAATGGCGAATCCATCAAACTACCTTAAATCCTGTGGTACATTAAAGGGACCCTGCAACACTTACCATCGACTGCTCTGGATGTATTTTAAGGTAAAGTCTATTTTCCCAGCAATCTCCTCCCGCAAGAATTATGAGAATCCGTTCACTATCACTGAAACTACACGCGATGAGAGATCATGCATAATTGTTCCTTCTCAACTCGACCGTGGACAATGTGACGAAAGTTGCGCGCTCATTCCCGGAAAGGGGGGCGGCTTGTGGCGTCTTCTCTGGCGGCCTTCGATATATGACTTGCCGGGGAGGTTTCCCCTTTTCTCTGAAACATGGAGGGGTCTATTTCCGGTCTGGTGCCACGAAAAAGCAGGCATGGCTGCCTGCTCGCAAGCGCACGCTCAGTCTGGTAGGGCGTTTTTTAAGCAATAAACGTTTGTTGTCATGTGACCTGGCTGAAAGGGGAGTATTACGTTCGTCACTCAAACTCCACGCGCACTCAAAACACAAAAGAAACGTCAAAACTGTGCGTACAGGCTCGGGCATAGAAGAGGTTGGTACACAGTGCCGACAACGGCGGATCGTTTCAGGAAATCTGAGAAATAAGCCGCGAAGCTCACCAGCGGCACCCAATAGGCAACCTCAATGACGTCGTTTAGGCCATGCCAGGGGTGCATAATGAGGAAAATTGAAGGGAGCGCGGTTTGTTTTTCGCGTCTTTCACAGCGATTTGCGCGCTCACCGCTTCACGTGCACATGTAATATTTGGCTCAGGTATGCCTGGCAGGGTAACCTAAACGTCGCGCAGGTTTACTTGCACTGCTCAAAGAGGGTTGCAGGGTCCCTTTAAAGGGGCAAAAATGGGTCTTTGGGGCTGAAAAACGGTCAAAAAGTCGTTTTCTGAAAAATGGCATTTGCGGCATCCATAGCCAAATATCTTATCAGTCTGCAAATTTTCTCATCATAAGGCACCATATTTTATTGTAAATAGCATTTTAAAGCGCACTCTACAGCTCAGATCTCGCAGAATTCGATGATGAAACGGCACTTTTCTTGAAACGCTAAGCTAGCATTTCGACCTCAGATATCTTAGCACCCAGAGCAGGTACAACTGTATTTTTTTTCTTTTGATACCTAAATGTGTGGAGAATACAACTTTGGAAACAAATTTTTTTTATATGGAGGCTTTGGAAAGTTATTATTGCGTTCAATTGACACTACCTCCGAGCCATTTCTGGCAGTGCGGGAGGAGTGAAGTTCAGTGTGTTGTAAAATGATCAAAGGTAGCTAAATCAAAAAAAGTCTTCCAATGTTGTATTCTTTAGTCATTTGTCTGCCTAGCCACGGGGTTATCACCATTCTGTATGGAGTGGTTATTTTGTAATTGTGACCCAAAATGATGGCAATTAATCATTATCTCGAAAAATAATCAAGTTGCAAGAAATCTAATTGCAGATTGGAAATCAACACAAAAAGCTCCTAATGCAGTGCAGTTTTATTAAAATTGGTTAGTAAATAAAAAAATAGCTCTAAAAGACCGTGTGCCCCCTTAAAGCATTTGAAGTTGACAAAATTGACGTCCATTCTTTCTTTTTAACGCCTAAAGTACTGTCCTTATGCTTTCAAAGGTTTCGAAAGGAAAGCACGAGGGCAGCATGTGGTATATATAGTTAACGTGCAGCTTGGTGAAATTCCATAGGTGAAATTTTATGGCTGCTACATTACCCAACGAACTGCGAAGGTGGAAACCTCTTAAAATTTATTATTTTTTCACGTGTATTTTGGAGTAGTCACAGCAATACTGCATATCTTTTAGCAGCCTGCCTACATCAGAGCTTGGCCCTAGTGCTTCATAAATGGGTTTGATATTTTAACTTTGTTTCTTGCCCTAATTGAGCATACCTTAAATTTATTTGCTGTTAAAACTACTCTTCTGACTATCAATTTCCATGATTTTTTGTGTCGAATTGTTCACACTGGTTGTCATGGACATTTAGTGGCATGGCTCGATAAGAGACTCATCTTGTTTGACCAGACCATATACAGGCTGTTTGGTCATGCTGCATGGTGACACCAGCCAGCGAGTGTTGGAAATGCCTTGTGGAGCTGCCACCCGTTCTCTTCTAACAATTATCTCCCCATTTAAATTAAACTCTACATATTTTTTGTTCTGCCATGGCTATCTTTTCACTGGAGCAAAGTTGTATGAGCGGTCTTCACAGTTCCTTTATAAAGGTGAACAGCAAAAGGAACAATACTCACTGGATGTATGCAGCTCTTGGGATTATTTAATAAAACAGCAAATAAAGTACAGCACTGTGATTTCCATGCACAATGAAATCATGTTTTCTGTACGCATGTTTTCTGTACGTGGTAGGTCATCTTTAAATAGTCTCTTGTCAGCAAGCCTGTTTCTTTTTTGTTCTAAGCTATGCTCGGCCAATTTGAGTAATGATGAACTGGCAATTACTTTTAACGCTGCTCTCCGTTGTGTTCACACAGACTCCTAGTGCATGCCACTCGCTCCAGCTCGAGTCGGAGCTGGCACTCCAGTTACTGTGGGCATTCAGCCACCATGGCTTGGGCTGTTCTTCACCCAAGAAAGCCACTACTGCAACTTTGGCTTCAAGCGGCCAAGATACCTTGCCACTTCGTGTGGAGTTTATTCCAGTGGAAGCTTTGTGTGAACGCTGTAGACAGTGGACGGGGTATTTGCTTTACGAGAAACATGAGCGGCTGTGTCAAATGTGTTAGACCCTGGGGTGCATGTGAATGGTAATGGCCCGAAATGTTTGCCACAAGCAGACGCATGACAGCCCTTGTGACTGCGGTCTCTCTCCATGTGCCCCTGGCAGGGCCCTGCCCCGAGGGGTGCTGGCGAACACTGGTTTGAGCTGGCGCCGCGTGACGGCCCTGCGTGCGTGTACGCCTGCCGGTCGCGCCAGCAGTGCCTGCACTGGCTGGCCCGGCTGCGGCAGGCGGCGCAGCCCCAGCGGGATGCCACACGGCGCACGGAGAATGCGCTGCGCCTCTGGGTGCTCGAGGCCAAGGGCCTGCCAGTCAAGAAGAAGTACTTCTGCGAGCTCCGCCTGGACGACACCCTGTACGCTCGCACCTCAGCCAAGCTCAAGACCCAGCTCTGCTTCTGGGGGGAGCACTTCGAGTTCAGGTGCGGGGCTTGGGGGGAGGGGGGTGGCCAACGTAGGCCGCTTGTGACATACCGGCCGCTTCTGACGCAGGAGCCACAAAAATCCGCACTGTAACCGATCGAGGCCTGCCTGCCACTTGCACTTTGCTTGGCTGTGGTCACGAACACGAGTGGCTACAATACTTTCCTCGTAGCGGAGGCTTGCCTTATGCTGATAACACACACCACACACATTTTTCGTGGGAGGAGAGCATCCTAGCCTTCTCTATTTGTTAGTGCTATATGCTTCAAAATTTTTGAATGCTGAAATTCTGATTGAACTGAATGTATACTACTAATGATTTGATTGAACTTGATCGAGTATTCACACATTGCTATAATCATGTCTGTTTCAAAGGCGCGTTGCGCTGCTGAGCACGAGGTCGCGGGTTCGATTCCCGGCCGCGGCGGCCGCTTTTCTGATGGAGGCGAAAAGCAAAAACGCCCGTGTGTACGAGATTTCGGCGCACGATAAAGATCCCCAGGTGGTCAAAATTAATCCGGAGCCCTCCACTACGGCGCGCCTCATCGCCTGCGTTGCGTCGGCGCGTTAAACCCCACAATCAATCAATCTGTTTCAAAGGCTTTGATAAAAAATATTTTAAGTTACTCAGTAGTTATTGCATTTTATACAAAAATAAAAATTGCCAAATTACATAGAATTTTTTGTTTTGTCTTCATTGCTTGTTTATTATGGACCTTTTTCCAGTAGCGTAGCCCTCTTGTGGCGGCCGCCAGAAACACACTTGGGGGATTATAGAAGAACACCCCCTTCCCTTTTTTTCCACCTGCCCTGCACAGCTGAAGCTGTCCCAGGCATGGCATTTGTGGCAGAAAAATTTTTCGATGGCAGCCGTAGCGCCTACTTGTCGGCCGCTTTCAGGGCTGAGAAAATGGAACAGCACTTAGCTGGCTCAGCGTTCGCAACTGGCTAATCCAATAAGGCGTCGTTTTGTTCACATTTTGCCCACCAATAATGGCGGATTGGTCGCTGGGAGCAAGACTAGCGCATGCGCAGAGCGCTACTGGAAAAACGTCCATTGAAGTAAAGGTCAAATTGAAAGTTTGGATTCACCATTTCATAAACTTCATCATCAACACTCTCTTGGTGAAACTGCAGCAATTCCTAAAAAAAGTTTTTTTTTTCTCCACCCCTATTAGAATATATTGCATATTACATGTTATAGCTTGGTGTGTAGTCAATTTCTCTTGCAAATAATGAAGGTTTGTCCAACCAATTTATCAAGTCAGAGTTGTCTAACAATTTTAGTTTAGAACCCTTTCTATACCTTTCAAGTACAGTGTAGACCACTTACAACGTATGTAGTGGGAGCTCGAAAATCTGCACTACAAGCGGTATGGCACTATAAACAAAACATGCACGAATCAAACCACATTGCAACCTGCCATTCAGTCATTCTTTGTTTATCATCACTCAAGCGAACACATACTTAAAAACAGAGCCATGGTCTTTATTTTGTTTTTTTGTTTCCACATCAGATGCTGCTGCACGGTCTTACAAACTGCGAGCGTGGATTTTATACTGTGTGTTTATGTTTTGAAGGATCTGCGTTTTTCAGCGTCTAGAAGAGCGGATGCCACAGGGAGGGGAAAAGCCCGGCCCTATGCCGGTGAGGCATGTGATAAGAAAGGAAGCCCTTTTTTTTTTCTTGCGCCTTGTGTTTGCGATACCAAAAGGGCTTGCTTATCCGCACAATGTTCTAATAGAAAACAACTTATCGCGAGGGGGGGGGCAGGGGGGGAGGGGGGGAGGAAGAGCGGGGGCGGCTTGCTATCTTTCAAGGTGTGTCAAGCAGCGCCAGTTGTGCTTATCACGCGAGTAGAAGCTTAACACGCGAACTAAAGGGCGTCTACTTTTTTTATTTTGTGTGTTAGAGAGAAGGGAGCGCGCACTGTGTCAGATGGCTGATTCTGTCTTTTTTTCTTTCTCGCGACCCTAAAAACGATGCCCCAGCTGTGCCGGTCGATTGGCAGACCTGCCAAAAAAAGGCACTATAAATGGGGTTGCACTTCAGCCAACCGCATTTGAAGCAGTATGCTGATGCATTGAGTTCTATGGGAGGCAAACCGGTGGTCACAAAAAACCGCGTTGTGTCCGGTTCGACATCATAGCAGTTACGTTATAAATAGTCTACACTGTAATTGATAAACACTGCCATGAGAAAAGTGTGTTAAAAAATGCTTCTTCCCTTTTGCCGTTCTTCTCGCTGCACTTGTAATCGGGGACAACTTTCTGTGGCAATGCAGTCAGGGCTACAAGCCGAACCACGCAGTTTCGCTGTGCACCTGGAAGTAGTTCAACAAAAATAATTGGCTGGCTGTAACCTAAGCAATTCAAAAATATATAGTTCTTATATTTTAGCCTTGGATCGATAATGCCACTAAATTACTAGCCAGAATATACGGAACAGAGAGCATTATTCTTTTGATTTTCGTATTTTTTTAGTTGTGGGCATCTCGACTGATGTTGCAATGGTTCTCTTCTGGAAAAACATGGCGTCCTCGTCAACAGCCTGCGGCAGCTCGCCACTTCGTTCTCTGCGTATGATTTTTAAGAAGCTTGAGAGGAGGCAAAAGCTGTCAAAACAAATGAAGCGAGTGGTTTGCAAAGCGTATGCCCAAGTGAGACTGATGTAACCGGGATTTTCCGTCGTTTCTTTGATCCGTTTGGTTAGCCAGTTTGTCAGCGTAAGCAACCGTGTGCGTGCTGCTCTTTTGGTATACAGTGTAGACCGCTTATAATGTATGTCGCGGGAGCCGCAAAAATCCGCACTATAACCAAAACATGCGCGAATCCAACCACATCGAATTGATTTTAAGAGAATAATAATGGGATCACTATTATGAATACAATGGCGTAATCATGAGAGGGTTAAAAAATATTTTAATAGAAAAAAAAATAAGTTATTAGCGTAGTTCTAGTGCAGTCCATAAGCGTGGGTGGGGTCGGCAAGTTCACTGCAGGAGATGCACTGCTGGTTGAGTCCTGAATGTATGACCGAGCCTGTCTTTCTCGTGACAAGGGTTTGGGCAGCAGGAGGGGTTCAGGTTCCAGGGACAGCGGGAGTGCAACAGGCGTGTTTTGTGACCCAGCCACCTGCCGGCCGTGGGCTCCCTGACGGTGACCGTGTTCCGGGAGGCAGACCGACGCAAGCGGCGAGACAAGAGCACCGCCCTGGGTACGGTCACAGTTCCCCTGGTGCCTGCGCGGGCCCACCATGTCACCGAGAAGTGGTACCCACTGGTGCCCGAGCTGAAGGGCTCACCCCCCGCACCGGGCACCAAGGAGAGCGTGCCCTCGGTACGGCTCAAGTGGCGCTACCAGTCGCTCGAGGTGCAGCCCCTGGCCTCCTACCAGCCGTTTCTGCAGGTACCCGCACTCACTCAGAGCAAGGGCTCTTGCGTAGATGGCACCCCAGTTTCCAGCCAACAGGGTACATTTGCATGCAGTTTTACAGCTTGCTGGAGACCGTTGAGGATTCCAAGTCTCGGTTGGTTCAGTCCCGTGTGGTTGGTGTCTAGGGTTCATTGATTTGAGCAATGGAATAAATAGCTGTAACCAATTTATTTTTGAGAACAAAACGTTTACTTCATATTAGATGTTCGAGATTATAGTAATCATGTCATATGGATGATATGTCGTCAGCTGAACGGGCTGAGGCATTAAAAACAAAACTCGATGAATTTCGTTGCAGAAAAATTTTAGAATCTTTGTAGTAGGTAGAAGCATTTCCACACTCTTTAAAGCTAGGAAGCACAAGTCACTGACACCAGTCATGAATTTGTTAGAAACCATAGGTTCTGGAACGGGTAGTGATTGTTGTAACGTCTGCATTGTCATGTAAAAATGATCACAGTTGTCTGGTCAGTCACAAGCCAATGTCTTTATTTTCATTTTTTTATGGACAACTTTGTAACCAATAAAGCATAGTTGCGTTAAAGCAGGACTTTTATTACAGGGTTATTACAGCAGTCTATTTTTTCTGGGGTGGTGTTCATTTAGTAAAGGGAAATCAATAATTAGTTTCCTAATAAGCTTGACTAATGTAAGTGGCCCCCCGTTATTTTGATCACCTAGCTTCAAAAATATCCAGGCAGTCACAAATTTTTGAATTTTGGACGGCCCCTCCAAGTTGCAAAGTGAGTCAGAGCTGAAACATGAGGAACATTCTTCCATGCCGCATTGTTTAGATGCCTGTGCCCATTAAATTGCATTGTTGGTGGTTTTGTGTTCAAATAGAAAAATGAAACAACTATCTATGCCTCGTGCTGGAGCAGGGCATCAGTCTTCATACATCGAATGAGTGTTGTCTGACTGGTTGCATTAGCAGGACAGTTGGCTCAATGTTTTAGGATTAGCATTGGGGTGTGTATTTGGAAGTCACTTTCACTCGAAGGGCAGGGGCCAGCTAACTGTGGAATTTTTACTTCCTGATGTATAAACGTGCGTATGTCGCAAAGTTCCTTTGCTGCAGCTTTATCCTGTTCAAAATGTCTCCTGGGAGGGCATAGTGTCTAGGGCCAAAAAGTGCGGTAGGTTGGTGAAGTCTTTTGCTGCTGCGCAAGTTTCTCGCGTGCTGCCTCGCTTGTGCGGCCAGTGTGCTCATTCTTGAGGAGGGAGGTATTGCTGCTGCAACCTTCCAGAGAGGAATAGGGTAGTGGGAGTGGGCACCAGGTGGTTGCTTCTGTCACACGCTTGCCTTGTCCCATTTGCTGTGCAGTACCTAAAGCGGGATTATGGGCCTCTGTGCCGCCTGCTGGAGCCTGTGCTGGGCGTGCGCCTTAAGGTAGGTAAACGCACTGCTCCCGCGGTGGTTGGTGGGACGGAAAGGGACTGCTAAACGCCCCAAGGGGCATTCTGTTTCAGGAGGAGATAGCAACTGGCCTGGTGAGCATAATGCACCGAGAGGAGATGGCTCAAGAGTTCCTCACACAGCTTGTCATGGCAGACCTTCAGGACCTTGGTGGGTCACTGTGAAAGCATCTTCTTCCCCCACTTCCCATGTCCCCAAAGTGGCAGCGGCATTGTTGAACCTAGGTTTTGGTCACTGAGAGGAAGCTTCTCGTAAAAACAGCCTGACGCTTGTCTGGAGACAAGGACAAGAAGGAAAGACGCGGGGAAGATACAAGTGCAGCTGTGTCTAGGGCACGGCAGGCTTTCTCTTTGGGGCCACAGTCCTTTCAAGCAAGAGGTGCTTGCTTGAAAGGATTTTTTCTTTGGTTTCTCTCACTAGAGGCTGCTCGGAGGTAACTTTTCCATTGCAGTAGAAAAAAAAAATGAGTGCATAAAGTTGAGAATAGTTCAATAAGTTTGTGCCTGCGTGTCGAAATGACACATATCCAGTTGGTATTTGCTGTGTGGATCAATGAAAAATTAATCTAGGTACTGATTCCCTCTTTCCCTTTGTTGCTTTGTTAGATTTTAAAAAGTTTTAACATATTTGTTTTAATAAGTGTGTCTACGTGTAACTAAATCTCTTGCTTGGATGCATTATAACTGTTAACTCCTATAGTAACCAACTTGCGATCAAGCTTTAATACCCACAGTGTTACAGTATAATTTTTATGATGTAAACCTGCCAGAGTAGCGAAAAATGTTTGTATCATTCGAAGTTTCAATCATTAAAAACAACCATGGATGAAAATAACTCTGCCTGTCAACTAATAATGACAACTGATAATTATTTTTGTGTGGGTCAGCAAACTGCACGTGGCTTCTATGTATGTTCTCACCATGAAATAAGCCAATTTTCAGTTTCAGTGGGGAAAAAAAGTTGTGTGGAGTACGGCGTCATTTCAAAGTTTGTATTTTTAATTCGTGTAAATTCCTTGCTTTGGCCTTTTACTTTACATGTTCTCCTCATTTCCCCTCCTATCATGCTTTTCCTTTTTTGCTCACCCTTCTTCCCCCTGGAAGTGAAATCCTGTGCACGCCGGTGTCTTGATGCGCGTGTTGCTGAGCATATGTGCCTTCATTTCTGGATTCACAGGAGACCAACACCTTACGTTCCGTGGCAACTCTCTGGCAACGAAAGCAACAGAAGCCTATTTGAAGCTTTTGGGTGATGGCTACCTTCAGGAGAACTTGGGACCTTTTATTCGGGATGTGCTGGCGTCGAACCTTGACTGTGAGGTAACTGTTGGCATTGCTCTGTTTCTTCCCGTTCCATGCAGTGGTGTTCCTTTGGAAACGAACGGCAGAACTTGTGATCGCCCGCTCACTTGCCCAACCAAACGCCTCCGCTTTCTTAACTTTACTTTTCTCAGTCAGCATTCCAGACATCAATGCTGCCTCTCTTAGGCTATGAGCAAAACCTGGACTACGTGGCATGCCTCGTGAAGGGCTGTGGTTTAATTTGGACCACCTGGGAATCCTTAAAGGCCAACTGAACTCAAATTTTTGTTTGTCCAAATTTGATCTAAATGAGTAGTCTATGCTCTTAAAATCACCATGGCGAAATCCTTAGCTTCGGTATCATAGAGCACGCCAGGTACCTTCGTTCAAAGCACCCCCGAGCAGACGACATATGCACCTGGCAGAGAGTCGCCGAAACCAGTTCCGAGCGGCCTGTGACGGAGGTTGGGGAACCTGTCCCGTGAAGCTCGCGCTTCTCCGGCAACTTGCATGGCGCTGCGCCGGCTGCAGGGATGCGTTCGGCCGGGATTTCTCTGCTACACCAGCGTGCTGTACCGCCGTCATCATCACGTGTTTAAAACTAGGTAGCAATATCCGCCTTTTTTTTTTTCAATGCAATAAAAGAGATTAGAAGCCTAGAAACTATTCACGCGCTTGCGAACGTTTCGGAGTTAGCAAAACTTTTTTTACTTGAAGATATTTTTACTGAAGGAAAAAAAATAGCGCGAAACGAGCACTTACCCTACATTTGTCACTTCTATTGCACCTACCACAGAAAGATATTTTAAAATTCTTGACCACTTGTACTTCCGCGTCCAGTATTGGCCATATTTGGGATGGCCCAACGCCACCTTCATCTTTTAAACCTTCCCAAAAGTTTCACGACCTAACTAGAGTTGCTGTACACGTAGGTATAGACATTTGTGCGTCTTTTGCCTCACTCGCTAAGTGAACCAAAATCAGCCTTTCTCGTAGTAACAAATACATCCGCACAAATATCGGCCGTCGTCTTTGCGAAGTGCGAAAGCTAACGAAACTGCTCCTCTCCTAAACAATAAGCTAGTTTTTTTGTTCAATTCTCAAGTGAAGTATTTACTAGTGGTAAAGCGGTAGATTTAGTTACTTGAAAGTAAAGTGTTTTCAACAGCACATGCCTTTGGTGGAAGTAGAAAACTGCGTTACATATAGGAAACTTTTTCATGTTTTAGTGCATCATTTAGCTGTGGAAGCTGGCTTATAGTTTCAGACCACTTTTTAAATTCGATTCTCGATGTGCAGCAAGGTGAAAAATACTGGGCCGATATTCACGAAGCTGTTTGTACCTAATGTATTATAGAAGTAGTGATTGATCTCCACCCGCTTGCAGTTTGTTCCCTTAAAACTGAGCGATGTGAGTTCCGAGGCGCCGGCTAACGAAAGCTACTTTTCGATATCGTAGGAGCAAGTAGCTTTGTAAATCAGGGTCCGCTTTTTTACTCGCAATGCCAAGAATCGCCACTCCGGCAGTTATTCTGATGGAAAAAAATTACCGTCGGACGGTCTACTTAATCTCGATTGATCATGGGCAATCGTTGGTGGAAGCTCTTCTGTGGAAAGAACAGTGCCAAACGCGACGCTACCACGCGCATTTGAAGGCGGCTCTGAGTGGCCGCCGGTGCTAGCGCGGCCGCTTCCGTTCCCTCACGTACGTCACGTCCGGCCGCCGGTAATGGCCGCCTTTTCTATTCAGTTTCGGTTCCGAAAACGCCAATTTCGCGAGCCGTTTGAGTCGCGCGCGTTGACGTTTGAAACGCAGTATTTTGCATTTCGCACCCTTTTTATGTGTACTATTAGGTGACATTATCTTTACTTTGTCGAAAATTTGAGTTCAGTTGGCCTTTAATGCGCGCTGAAATTTTGACATACGGGTGTTTTTGTTATTTGCCTCGATCGAAAAATGGCCACTGCGGCTGGGATCGAACCTGCATCCTATGGAGCAGCACAATACCTTAGCCACTGAGCCACCAGAATGGATGGCTCAGCAACTAAAAAGTCCAGACTTATAATATTGGTACTGCTCGATTTCAGTTGAAATTTTGATATTCGCACTCCCTTACAAAAACACACTGAGAAAGACTTCTGCAGACACCTGCAGTGGCAAGCTGGCCATGTACTGTGTTGCCTCTAAGTTATCCTTGAGGCAATGAGTGTTAATACATTGAAATTACAAACTACATTTGTAACTGTCACTGTGAGGATGATTCATTTAAAAAAGTTTCTAAGGTCATTTTTCTTTTCTTTTAAATGTAATATAGCTAAGTGGCCTTCTTTTTGGCTCAGAAACCATCTAGAGTTGTAACAGATTTTTTTTTTTTAATTATTAATCCCAAAGTACTCGCACTATCTTGAATCTGTCGACGCTTTATTTATTTTATTTTATTTTTTTAGCATGGTAGCTAGGAACACTGCAGGTACGTTGATTAA
Source organism: Haemaphysalis longicornis (assembly GCF_048455015.1). NCBI lineage: Eukaryota > Metazoa > Arthropoda > Arachnida > Ixodida > Ixodidae > Haemaphysalis > Haemaphysalis longicornis. Next base: position 337,547,170 of record NW_027526203.1, on the reverse strand, counting down.
TAAAACAGCATCCTAATGCATGCAGGTTCCTTTGTATACTACAAACACACAGCAAGTTAAACATTGAGGGTTTTTTTTCTTTTCTTTTCTTTTCTTTTCTTTATATGGAGATGGTTAGCTGTCTGAAAGTTTTCGATGCTGTTGGGGCGGCTTGAAGTGGCTGTTGAATGGCGTAACTATGTGCTCAAGTGATTGATTGATTGATTGTAGGATTTAACGCGCCGACGCAACGCAGGCGATGAGGCGCGCCGTAGTGGAGGGCTCCGGATTAATTTTGACCACCTGGGGATCTTTAACGTGCGCCGAAATCTCGTACACACGGGCGTTTTTGCTTTTCGCCTCCATCAGAAAAGCAGCCGCCGCGGCCGGGAATCGAACCCGCGACCTCGTGCTCAGCAGCGCAACGCCTTAGCCACTGAGCCACCGCGGCGGGTTATGTGCTCAAGTGCTTCAAACATTTCAGCGTTCACTCATGCGCAGTCTTTCTTTCTGAAGCAAGTCAAGGATTGCTGTTCTTGCGATTGCCGACTGTTCTTGGCAATTTGGTTGACTGTGCTGCACCTTTGCCCTTCCAGGTTGACCCAGCCAAGGTGAGCGGGGGCAGTGGGGCCCTACAACGACAGCAAGGCCTGCTACGGCAACGGGTCCAGCAGGCCTGGCAGCGCATCACGCAGTCTGCACATTCGTTTCCAAGGTGCGGAGTCCAGCTGCTCCCGGGTGGAGGGCAGTTTCTTTCCAGGGAAAGGGGCGGTGCTGCTGAGCACAACCGACCGCTGTTTGCTTTGTCCAGGGACCTGCGTCTGCTGTTTCACGGCTACCGGCAGAGGCTGGGAGGCAGTGCCCGGGAGGAGGAGCTCTGCGACAACCTCATCAGTGGCTCCATTTTCCTGCGGTGCCTTTGTCCAGCCATTCTATCACCAAGCCTTTTCGGCCTTGCTCCAGGTGAGGAGAGGCACAGTGGCTGCGGGCAAGTGCCTATGGCATCCGCCCGAGTCTGGCTTAGATCAGATCGTACTTCAGGACCTTCTCACTGGATGTACCAAGATGTTCAGTTAGCCTGTTCACATCCAGGCTTTTTTTTTTTTTTTTTTTAAGAAACATCTGCATTATGTTTAGGTGTTTATTTTAGTCGTTTCATCAAAAGAGCAGAAAGATTTACTGCATTAAAGAAAACATTGCGATGAAAATTGCAGAAGAAAAATGTCCTTACCGTGTGGCGCCCGCTTGTAACGTATTGTAGGGAGTATTCTTGCTGTGACCCAGGCTGCTAGCTCACGACACATTTACTACGTGGCCACTGTACTTGTGGCTGTGCAGCAACTTTACTGGTGGAAGGCAACAACATTAAAGGAGCCATGAAGAGAAAACACAAGTTTGGTTCATTCGAAAGGTTGCCTCGTTAGAACCATAACGACACCACTTATAACGCAAACTTCGCTCAAATAAGCTACATAATTAGGAAAAAAGGAAATGACCATGCGACCCACCAGAATGCTCTGCGATTGGCAGAGGCCGGCAAAAGCAAACGCATGCTAGGCAGGGCTTACAGTTTGCATAGCGAGCTATATGCCCGTGAAACATACTGCACATTCTTTTTATGACAAAGAACGGTGGAGTAAACGGTTGAAGTCCCGAACGAACACGCAAGCGTGCGCGCCAATGCGTACGAAACTACTGTCGGCCGAGCTCGACATCTCGCCGTCGCGCAGACGAATTTTCGGGTTCGAGGCTCTTAGGGGCCAACAAACCGTTCCAGCACGTACAGCCGCGACCTTGCTTGGTATCTTAATCCCTTGACAGGAGGTTGGCCGTCATATCGCCAACCAGCAAAGGTAAAAAGAGAAACGAGGGGAGTAAGCAACAGCAAGAAGCGACGAGATAGTGCCAGTCGTCACATAAGTTTCGAATGGTGTTGGCTTGCTGCTGTCGTTACGAGCTCGTTTCTAGTTTACAACCACTGAAAACTTCAGTTTGTTCGAGTACTTTACAATGAAATTTCGTTGCTGCGTTTTGAAATGCCCATGTAGTACGGGCAAATCGTCGAGGGAGTAGTGCGACATCCCCGCCGGTGAAGAGATCTCCTTTCATGTGCTGCCAAACGACGAACCGCGGCGAAGCAAGTGGCTACGTTTTGTGAACTTTGCAAACGGAGGAGAAAGGGAGCTAAAGGAAGTACGAGTGTGCTCGCTTCATTTCCGACGAAGTGATTACGGCAGGGACCCTTACGTTAGCTCACTCCTGGGACATGCTGGCGCTGGTCGCCGACTTCGTCAAATCGCCGTCAAAGCGCTCTGACCTTGGGGGAAAAAAATGCCGTACACACCGCGCATTGACGCTCGTATCTTTCTGGTCGGAGCAGAGAGCTCGCGCAAACGGCTTTCCATACACGACACCGGCCAACTGGCATAAGCGATACTGCTACTGAAATTGAACTATTATTAACCGTAGTAAAAATACGGCACATACGTACCAGTCTGTATTCGTCCGTCGCGACGGGGCTGACGAAGCAGCGGTGCTGACGGCAGGGCGTTCGTCTGTTGTGGCTATGGCGGAATGGTCGCTTTCCCGTCCACCGCGTATCCCACAACTACTGCCGCTCGTGCACTTAGAAGCATTGAGCGTTCAAGTGGTGTGAGGTTGTTAAATGCAAGCCCTAGCTCCTCGGCGAGAGTTTTGTTCTCCGGATCAGGCGATTCCATGACTAGGGCTGCGGGTGCGCTAGATTTTACTAGTATTTTTAAAATGGCCGCCGTCTCGGTTTCGACACGAGCTTCGGTTCCTGTCTGACTCCCGCGTGTGGGTGCTATATGGAGTCGACATACTAAGTATCTGTTTCATGGACCGGCTCGTATGACACCATTGTTCACGTCACCAAATGTGCAATTTTAGTGGGAGATTTAAAATTTTGGCTTAAATTGCCTTATTTCTCAGTGAATAAAGCATCATTTACTTCCGGGAAAGCGCTTGGGGTACTATGAAACACCAAATCTTTCGAATAAAACAAACTTTTGTTTTCTCTTCATGGCTCCTTTAAAGTGCGGTTGTTTGTTTTGGCGTGGTGGAGTTTGCTAGTGAGGCCGACTGTCTGAGATTGAAATAAAAAAGGAAAACAGCTCGCGACAGAATCTCACCTGAGGTGCCTTATCTTTGCTGCCTCACACGGGGCTGCTGCATGGAGACACTCGCAGGCACACAGAGAGCAGTAGTACCATTGAAAGAGGCCTCACTTATCGTCCTGATAGCAAACACTTGACCGGGACTGTGGGTTTCAGCCATCCCCACGGTATCTTGACTTGTTCATACCCTTGGTCCGGAAAGCTTGATGCCACTTTATTTGGTAACACCTAAATCTCCTAAGGCTGAATCTAAGCTTCACTCGTACTGGGTCAAAAGAACCGTCACTTTGTCACCGTGACCGAAAGAGCAGCTGGGAAACACCTGCCACCTGAGACGCCTCATGCATGCAAGGGGACTAGTTTCAGAAGTGTGGGACCGTGTTGCCGTAACATCCACACGAAAGCAGTGGTGGGGATGGCAGTGACACTTCCTTGGTTCGGCGGCAGCTTGTTGGACCCTAGCCTGGAGTTATGAGAGTGTTAAATATTTGAGCCGGAGCAAGTTCCAAATACAAATGTATTCAATTGAGTATTCTCCAATCCCTAGAAAATTGACACAAGTGCCCCCAAACAATGCTAAAATCGCACACTGCTGCCACAGTTTGTGGATTGCAATCTTGAAAAAATATCTTGAAGGAGGAGCATAACTGACAAGACCAACTGTGTTTCTCTTTATTTGTTATGTCCAGTTGTCATGGATCATGGGTTGTGGCAGAGAAGAAAAAAAAAGTCAGATAGAAATGTGCAAATATTTTAAACATTGCAATATCGAAGCAAGTAATGCAGTATTCGATTCACCTTCAAATCAAATAGCACGTTCAGGAAGCTTTGAATATTTTCAAGGTACTGAAAACTCGGATACTTTTTTCAGTAAACTTCTGTATGGGGAGCTAACCTACCCTACTAAGGAGCTTTGGCCCGGTTCTTCATGAACTTTGGATGCCCTCAATCTCACAGCTGTTTTAACACTGCGGTAAAATCGTGCTTTGAACTCAGTCCGTGTGAACACACACGATGAGATCACACAAACAGTGTCGCTTTACACGCATGCCACTGGCGCCTGCGAACCGCTTTGCTTCGGGCAGTCATTGGTGAAGCCACGTGAAGTCTAGGGTGCTGCGAAGTTAGCAGTTCTGCCACCATATGGCCTTTCAGTCGAAGGTCGAGGCACGGCACCACCAACATTATTTGACAGCTTTTTGAGCCGCTGTGTCCGTACCTAAAAGTATACCTTACACCGTGCCTGCAATACACCGGTTGCACGTAGCTGGTATGCTATAGGAGAGTGCTTGTGCAACACCTCATATCTCCTTCGCATTGATTTAACTCCATTCTCATGCTCCAGGTGGTCCTGGCAAGCAATCCTGAGATAAGAAAACCTATCTGTGTGCAGCATTGTTCCTTTTTTTTTAAGCCTGTAATGTCCCACTTTTCTGTATAAGATGAAGCATGCCAAACTTATCTAGCTTCCCACCATGGCACCCAAATAAAACTTTCTTGACAAGAAGGCATTGACACTGCAAAACTGGTGAAGTTGTACACAGTTTCACTAGCTTCGTACAGGGTTGCAGAAGCTACAATGCATGAAGAGGTGCATCTACTAATGCGCAGAAAAGACTCTTGTTTATGTCCCAAGGCGTGGCATCTGCTCTCTCCTGATAGGAGCAGAAGCAGCACCATCTAGAAAGAAAGGCCTGAGTGCTTCTTTCTCTGCAAAGAACAAATGTCGCTCAGTAGGCACATTCCATGCATCCTGTCGTCTCTGATAGCTGCTATTATTTTAGACTGCAAGCAAAAGATGTGCACTGTCTCACTACTAGTGTGACATTTGTCATTTTTTGTTATGGTCTTTTTATTCAGAAGGGACGCAGGTCTTAAAAGCCAGAAAATTACCAATAAAACCTAGCTTTTAAAGTCATAATTTTGAGAAAGTGCAGCTATATTCCTCTAATCGGCAGAGTATCTAGTCCCAGGAATACTATTTGAGCCATATCAATTTACAGTGCTGACGACAGCCAAAATTGTCCAAGATTAAGCATGAAGATGGCACATTCGATGACTCTGGGCTCTGGTTCCACATTTATGATGGCGTCCATCTTGGTCTCATTGGAAAGTGCACATTTTCTTTTTCAATTTCCCACCAGATCTGCTTCGTTTTATCCATTGGTTACGAGTGGAAAAGGTAGAAAAATGCTGAAACATGCCACCCAAATGGCTACTCACTGCATGTGACTGCAGGGCACAATCAACTCAATGTGGGTGACCCCAATCGCCTGAGGTGTTTTACTCACAAAAATGAAGCAGGAACATAGAAATTGAGCCAATTTACTCACAAAAAGGGAAGCAGGAACATAGAAAAATACATTCACAGCTGCAGTGCACACAGCTGTGGCCATCAATGAGTGCTAACAACATAAAACTCAAACCAACTTTCTGGCTTTGCTTTTGTTCAGTTTTTCTGTCACCTGATTTCAGCAAACTTGGTGTGCTTGTGTTGAGCGCCAAGTGTGCTACATTGTAAAACCTTCCTTTTTTTTTTTTTTTTCATACATGCAAAAGATAAAACTGTCACTTGCAACGAAACTCCGACTGCCTAGTATTTGCTTTTTATGCCAGGCACTTGCGCCTGCACGTGTGCATGCCGGTTTGTACACTTGTCAGCATCTTCACTGGTCATCTCAGAAGTGCGTTTTTTTTGTCCCCTCTTTTTTTTTTTCAAAGTGTTACCGCAGATATTGTTGCTTTGCCGTGAATTAACCGAGCTCTCTATCTCTGTGTTCAACATGCTAGACAGGCAGGTCAGAGTATGTTCAGCATGAAGTTGCGGGCATTCTTTGCTAAGCCTGCTAAAAGTGGTGCCCTTCATTAAACAGCAGAAAGTGCGGTGCCTGGTGTAATCTGCAGTTGGCATCACATGCGGTGAAGATGGAAATGAACACGTTTAATTGTTACTACCTCATAACTCTTGGTTCCGAAGTTACTAACCATGTTATAAAAACGTTTATTCCAACTTTTTTTTGTAGCTGCTGTATTGGTTCATGCATTAGGAATGTAGAGAACCAGAAGTTTCTTTACATCACCTTTCTTGCAAAACCTAATGCCACCAGGTAGATCTTCAGTTAGCGTTGCCATGCTTATGTTGCAATTTTTCTGTCTTGCAGAGTATCCAGATGAACGGGCTGCTCGGAGCCTCACATTAATAGCCAAGACAATACAGACTCTGGCCAATTTCACGAGGTAATACGCGTTTTCAGGATTGGTGTGGGGTAGAGTGAGCAAGCACAAAATGACAACGAACTAAGTTTCATGTATGCCAGCTTTCTTTGAACAGAAAGAGGACAATTGTCCTTGTTTTAATGTGGTAGGTTCCCACGCATGATTTTTTTTTTTTTTGTCATTTCCTGGCCACTTCCTGCTGGCCAGTGTGTGAAAAAAAATGCTGGACCCACTTTCTTCCCCAGACTACTAATACCAGTGCTACATGGAAACTTTCTAACTGACAGGTGACTGACTTACAAGTGCACCTAATGGATAGACAATGGGCCACTTGATGGACAATGCATTAGAAGTCCCTCAGAAGGCTGTCTGATAAGGCTGCACCAGTCGGTGCATCCATCAGCAGAGCCAACGCTGCAGTTTTCTGATATGTTGCGGTATAGCAGAGTAAAAACGAAGGGGGCTACCCATAGTAAGCAGTTTGCATTTTTGTAAATCGGTCTGTGTAAGTCAGTACTTTCGTGTTATTGGGAAAGCACAATTACAAAACAGACGAAAGAGTCAGCTGCACCAGATGCTTCAGTGCACACGCCGTTCGGTAAGGTGTTTGGCCGTGCGCTGCCGCAACCCCACAAAGGATCTACTGCCCCGAAAACCAGCACAATTCTCTTCAACGAGGTTCTTGCATGGTCTTGTGAAAGGGAATTCGTCCTTTCACAAGATCATGCAAGAATTTTGTTGCAAGACAGGATAGACACAGCTGAATATGGTAGTGTGCAATCAAGTTGTTGGCAATAGAACAATATTTTCATGCATATAACCCACTATATCCTGAACCCCTATGTTTTGCCCTGCTGTAAGACCCACTAAACCACCCGCACATAAGACCACATAGCCACCCCTCCCACCCACCCTTTTTTTTTCAATAAAAAAAAAATGCAACCGGAATCATATTGCTGTGCGGCAAGGCATGTGTGCCGAGCTGATACTTGCAGATTGCTGCTAAGTTATAAGAAGCTCTCCTTTCTCTCTTGTCAAAGGTGGCTACTGTTATCTAGGAAAAAATGTATGCATGCTTGTACATAAGCGAAGTGCGGAGTCAGCAGAGTTTCACCAACAATTATTCGCATTTTGACTTCAGTTCTTGTGTCTTCAATTGCCAGATTTCTTCATTGCACGTAACAGTGCACAGTGGCTGAGACCTCCGCTTCCTGAGCACGCTCACTGTAGCAGGTCCGGTGTTTTTGGTAGTTGGAAATACTATTTAGATGACGTCTGCAGCAATTGTGAAAACCTGGGGGGTTCCCTATTAGCCCAGAGCCTTGCACTGCATGGGTCTTGTGGGCCAGCGTGTTTTTTTTTTTTTTTTTGGGGGGGGGGGGGGGGGGGGGGGGAATATAAAAATATCGAATTTACGCACAAACTAATGCACAAAAAAAGTAAGCCAATCACGCATCTCTGTTCAGTTCATATAATTGGCCCTGCTGCTGAATGACGTTGGCGCCGTCTAATCCATATCACATACAAAAATGTTTTGGCCAGGCGGTTTGTGGAGAACTAGACCAACTGTCCAAATGTGTATCTTTTTTTCCCCCGCTCACGTCATTGTTATAGAAGCGGCATGATTTGCACACTTCTATTTTTAAAAATCTGCAAGAAGTGGTCCGTTCTTCCACACTCAATTTGAGCCGCTGTCGCAGTCCTTGAGAGCGTTGCAGACCACCTGTGTCTCACCGCTGTTGGGCCCCCGTTTCCCCACCTAACTGCCTGCAGGTTTGGGGGCAAAGAGAGCTTCATGGAGTTCATGAATGACTTTGTGGAGAAAGAGTGGAGCACCATGAAGACCTTCCTCAAGGTCATTTCGGTGAGTGCCTGCCTCTTAGTAATAGCAGCGAGCAACACGGCGTGCAGACTGCGCTCGTTGTTTGTCCCTGTGCCCACATGCATGGGTGTGCTTGCCCAGAGCCCGGTGAGCCCAGAGGCCGGTTCGTCGGGAGCGGAGGCTGGTGTCGAGGTGCCCTGTGTCGTGGACCTGGGCCTGGAGCTGGCCCAACTCCAGATGATGCTCAGGGAGTGCCTGCCACAACTTGATGGCAAGGTTAGTGCAGGCACTGTTCAACCTTGCGTGCGCTGTTGCAGCAGTGTTTCATTGGCTTGGTCTAGTTTGAACGTCAAGCAAAAAACGCGTGCACTACAAAGGTTATATACTAGTTCTCTAAATGTCAAGCAAAAAAAGTGTGCACCATGAAGGTTAGACTAGTTTTAGAAATGGCTATACTACTGACAAATTGGGGTGTTTCCTCTTGAAAAATGGTGTACCTACCTTGGAGTATCTTTGGCTGGTGTGCAAAGGGGACAGAACAAAATAATTGCTTGAATAAAGTGAAGTGGGGTTGAAGCAGAACCTGCTACGAGGTGTTATGGTAAGGTGTGTACATCTTGCAGTTTGGGTGCATTGAGGATTTTGTTGTATTGGAGTTCGTCGTATCAAGGTTTTTGGCTGTTGGTTCTTACTTGTCACCAGCATAGGTATTAAATCAGCCACAAGGACAAATGATAGTTGGCAAAAAAAATTCTAAATGTTTGCGCTGGCCCGAATAAGGGTGCCTGAATAATTGCTGCGTGTGCATGCTGTGACAAGAACAGGGGTCACATGGCAACTGGGTCACCAGGTGTAATCTCCTTGTGTGCAGGAGGGGGAAAGTGCCTTGCGGGCTGCTTTGGACGGCCGGCCACGCAGTCGAGGTCAGGTGGTGTCCTGCCTAGAAGCGAACACAGCGCCGGCACCACAGCCTCGTTCCTCAACACTGCCACGGTGAGTCTGGCTATACAGTTGAACCCCGTTATAAGAGGCACGGATGTAAGAGACAATCGGGTATAAGAGACACTTTTCACCCACATGGCTGGCCGCCCTATCTTTCCCATTAATTTCACCTCTTTTATAACAGACATCGGCTGTAGCAGACAGTCGGTTATAACAGACAAGTTATCCTTGAATTTTGGTCAACAACCTCGCTTGTAACAGACATTTTAGCTTTCGATGCAATGCCGCCAGTCGCGAACTGCAGTTGCGTCCGTTGTGGAGACAAAGGGGGACGACAGACACGCGCAGTCGCCATTTATTATAACTCCAGCAAATGCAGAGTGTCTCAGTTAGTTATGAAACGACGACGAGAAGTTCTGCCAATGCAAACGCAACGTACAGAAGTGGTTAAAGCTTACCGCCAAGGTTACTAGCGCGACCGCGCATGCGGGCAACTGCGCGAGCCAAGAGTACCGAGAGCACGCGATGGGATCTTTATATCGCGTTGCTCCCGATCAAGAACACCGCATGTGTCGAATCTGCAGCACTGATGAATAGCCAGAGCGCACCGCCACCATTTCTCGCGCTGTGTTCCGTTAACGACGGCAAATGCGAATAAAGCATGCATCAGCTGGCGTCAGCCATGATGCCAACCCATCGCCAAGCAAGCCAATAACCAAGCCAAGACCAAAGCAAGCATCCCATGAAGAGGGGCAGAGAACGCCACTAGCGCATTTTACCTATCATCATCGCCACTTTTTTTTTTTAAATCAACTTCATGCCTCCACTCCATGTCTCCATGCATGCTTCCATTTTTTATTGTAGTTCACTCGGTTCACATCAGGCTAGGCGTAGCGACGCTGGGCTTACGTGCACGTTTTTCTTGCTCCGTGATCGTGCACCATCGCCTGGCTGTGAACGCCGTTAGCGCATCACTGGCATCACCGCCGGCCTTGCCAGTATGGCGGACTGTTCAGTTAAGCGCCGTACTAGCCTCACTGTCGCTAAAAAGTTGGATATCATAGCCGACATCAACTGCGGCACAAAGCAGGCGGACGTCGCCAGGAAGTTTGGGCTGTCCAGAAAGACCATCAGCGGGATTTGGGCGAAGCGAGAGCAGATCTCCAAGGAAGCACCAACGGGGGCAAGCAGATCGAAACTGCGTAAGTCCGCCCATCCTGCCCTAGAAGAAGCGCTTCTTTTGTGGATACAAGATGCACGCAGCAAAAACATCCCGCTCAGTGGGCCTTTAATTCAAGGAAAAGCTAGGCACCTTGCGTTCGCTCTCGACATAGAATTTGATGCCAGTCAAGGCTGGTTTGATAGATTTAAGCGTCGCCATAGCCTCAGCTATAAAGCGGTCTGTGGCGAGAGCAATGCTGCCGACGGAAACGCCGTAAGGCAATGGAAAAGCGAGACGTTACCAGCGCTCCTAAGAGGATGGGATGAACGGGACATTTACAACCTCGACGAGTCGGGGATATTTTTCAAAATGCTCCCTGGGAAGACGTTTGACTTTGCCAAACAAGACTGTAGCGGGGGCAAAAAGTCTAAAGACCGCTTCACAGCCATGTTCTGTACGAACATGGACGGAACGGAAAAAGAACGTATTCTGGTCATCGGGAAGTCAAAAAACCCACGCTGCCTTAAGAACTGCTCCATTGGTGTAGAGTACTCAGCAAACAAGTCAGCATGGATGACAGCCGACATTTTTAACAAATGGCTGTCCAGTTTTGACGAAAAGATGGCCAGGAAAAACAGGAAAATTCTGTTGTTTCTGGACAGCTGTTCAGCCCATATGAAGACCCCGCCACTGAAAGCTGTTCAGTTGAGCTTTTTTCCGCCAGGCTGCACCTCATTGCTGCAGCCTCTGGATCAAGGCATCATCCAGGCTGTTAAGGCCAAATACCGAGGACGGCTTGTTGAACGACTTCTGTTTGATATGCAGCAGAAGCGGGAAACGACAGTGAATGTAAGGACAGCAATAGAAATGCTGACTGGCTCCTGGAGCAACGTTAAGAGCAGCACAGTGAGAGGATGCTTCAGGAAAGCGGGTTTTATTCTGCAGCAGGAAGACGGGGATGAGGACACTCCAGATGAAGACGACTTCGGGTACGACGAGCCGGAACACTGGTCGCTCATCCAGAGCGAATTTGAAGAGTGCGGCACTTTCCAGGGCTTCGTTGAAGCAGATGACAATCTTCCTGTGGCAGAAGACCTCTCTGATGAGAACATTGTCAGAATGGTGCTTGAGCAAGACGAGGAAGATAGTGCCACTGAGGAGTCAGACAGCGAAGGTGATTGTGCCCCACCCCCGACTTCTGGCGAGGTGATGTCGCTACTTCAGCAAGTTCGCCAGCACATACAGCTTTGGCCCAGTGGCCATGAAGCTCTTGACCTCGTCAGACAACTCGAAGAAGCTGTTGTGAAGAACAGTGTGAATGTAGCCTTCAAGCAAACAAAGATTGGGGACTATTTCTCTAGTTGCAGTGGCAAAACGTGAATGTTGTAGAAACATGTGGTGAAAAACAAAAAATAAACTTTTTGCAACATCCTGTAGCATTCTTTTGGGCTTATTTTCATCATAGGGTGCCCACATTTAACTAGAGATTGATCAGTAAGTGAAAACATGGTACCCTGCTTATAAGAGACATCTCATATAAGAGACAAAAACTGCTTCCCGGTACATGTCTCTTATAAAGGGGTTCAACTGTAGGTGTAATCGTGGAACTTGCAATTGCAAAAGGCCACTGGTACTTCATAGGAGGTGCACCGAGCTCAAGTTTAAATAAAAGGAGACTCAGGTTATTTGATTATGCGTTTAGATATTGTCATGACGTTAGAGATAGCAGAAGGCGTGTGTTCTGCACAAATTCTGATAGAGTTAACGTGTGTCTAAAAATGTGTGTGCATGTGTGTGTAAAACTGTGTATACATGTATATGCATGCGCACACATGCACAGACACACAGTTCCCGATTTAACAAAATAGTTTTTGTGTACCAGTGACTTTGTTATACTGAGGTTCAACTCTATATAGGAAACAAAACAAAACCTAGAACAAGGAGGCAACCTGAGCCCACTGCCAACATCAAAACGTTGGCACCTCAAAGGTTATTTTTCTGTTTAGTGACCACACGCGCACGCACGCACGCGCACAGACAGACAGACACAGAGTTAACTTTACAATGTGCCGATGCAATCTAAGATGGCCTGACCAAATGCATGTTTCTCACTTTTGTATGTAGTTTGTCATGCTATTTTTGTACTTTGCTTAATTAGATAATTAGTCAAGATCTTATGAACCAACGAAGCTAGCAAAAGAATTCCAATTATAGAGTTGCAGAGCGGTTTGCAAAATGTCTGAACAAACAGTCTCTGTCTTTCTATTATTAATACTGATGATGTTAGATTTATTGCCACTTTTGTAGTGACCAGGAAATTTAATCTGACATTGTCAGGGAAAACATCAAAAAGTCAGGGAATTTTAAAATAATAATGGAATAATAGTAGGGAAGCAAATGTTAATGGCTGTCTGTTGCCTCCATGCAGGAGTGCCCTGGCTCCGAGTTCCACCATCCTGAGAGAAATGCCAAGAGCTCTGCCTGACCTGCTTACCACCATGCCCCCTGGCCAGGTGAGCCTCCATGCGCGATCTTCGGCGTCACTACCTGCCGCCTCTGAAGAAAGAGCATAACCTGCATACCACTGCTTATACAGCCCTACCAGCTGTAAAAGGGGCAAGTTCCCAAGCAGGGACATAGGAGAAATTTGCGTGACATTGGATCTGTTCTAAATTTGCATCATGACGCTTGACACAGGCGATTGCTTTTTCAGGGACGCATTGCCCACGTCAGAGAACATGGCTTAGAATGTATAAAACTACCTTCTGTCTTTTCAGCTTAATTTGCAGTAAAATGCACAATATCGTAAAGCTCTTGGGTGGTAAGGGCAGACATTGAATCTAATGTAGTCTACCAATGTGTCACTGCCTATATTCAAAAAAGCCGCGTTACAATGTAGCGGAAGGGCAACCCCAAGTGAGATTTGGCATACAGAAAGGCTGTCCCTAAGCACCGCCACATGTTATTTTTCGGGTGCTTTTTTTCTTCTTTGCAAATGAAGTTTGTCCGAGCCGAAACTTCAGATTCATAAAAAAGAAATTCAGGGAAGCTTGCACTCGCGTGCAAGACTGATGGTAAAGCTGTTGCAGGTGAGCATTGCCCGACATGTAGTCAAGTTTCACTATCATTGTTTATTTACATACTTGCGGTGCTAGTAATCGTCGTAATATACAGTAAAATCTCGATGATACGAATCTCGCGGGACCACGAAAAATATTCATATCATCCAAAATTCGTATGAACCAGCACAGACTGAAAAATTGCAGCAAAAGGGAAATTTGGGCCAGTTGGTTTGGAAACCCTGCGCTGTTTATCATGATACCAAATAATTGAGCTCTAAAAAAAAGTTTTCATTTATTTGATTGATTTTATTGATTGTAGGGTTTAACGCGCCGACGCAGCGCAGGTGATGAGGCGCACCGTAGTGGAGGGCTCCGGATTAATTTTTACCACCTGGGGATCTTTAACGTGCGCCGAAATCTCGTACACACGGGCGTTTTTGCTTTTCGCCTCCATCAGAAAAGCCGCCGCCACGGGCGAGAATCGAACCCGCGTCCAGTTTTCATTTATTTCTTTTCTTATTTTCGTGTGAAGAAATCCGTGGCGTTTTTCTGCTTTTTTAACCTCCATGTTGCCGAGCGGCCCTTTCTGGACTTTCGTCTCCTCACAATCGCGTGCTACAACGGTCCTGCCGAAGGAGCATTGTTGCACGCGATTCGTGTGTGTCGGCATTGTGTGGCGATATTTCATGCCTGCGTCGGCGATTCCGTGGTCGCTGCCGCCTGGGTCAGAAAATGACGCGCGAGGCGCGTGGCAGTAGGAAGAGCCTGACTACGTGCGCCAATGGGGAGGCGTGCGCCTCTTGGCGGCAGTTCCGAAGCACTCGAGACAGCTGGCTGGCTCCGCCGGAGATGTGTAGGCTTAGCACCCAGGCAGATATTTCATGGGCGCTTTCAGTAGCAGCGCAGATGACGTTTTGCAACACTGTTTTTGCCTACATTATTAGTTCATTTACAGCACAAGAAACTTTGTGTGTGCTTTGAGCGGCATTTTAAAGAGCGGCTAGAAGCGGTCGCTCGAGCGCCCCACACCACTTTGCAACCAAAGTCGCTGCCATGTTGCCGCAGCCGGCCGCGCTCCGCACAGCGTGCGGGTGGTTTCATGGCGGCGTCAGCGCGCCTGTGGAGTGCGCGGCGCGTTTTTGCGAGCAGAAAACAGCAGCCCATCCGTTCCTGGAGACAGAGCAACAAAGAGGGGATAGAGAGCCCGTACGTCGCCGTCGCTTGCTTGCGCCGGCTCGTTCGTATCATCCGCCGGGCCGCGTAGGCCCGTTCGTAAGAGCCGAAATTTTTCTTATTGCAAACAATGCAATTTCGCCGGGACTTATCAGAAATTCGGATAATCCCGAAATTCGTATCACCCAGAATCGTATCATCGAGATTCCACTGAACATCGAAGAGGTCGTCATCTTCTGCGCCGCGAGTGGTGGATGCAAAGTCATCCTCAGCATTGTAGACTTTCACCAGCCCAACTGGCGAAGCTTGTACCAAGTCGTGCAAGGCTTGAGCCATAGTGCAGGATTTCTTTATACATGAGCACTGAAGGACATGTACCACGCATTTGTCAAAGTTTGAAATAGTTTATTTACATGTTCCATTATTGCTTTGCACTATGCTAGTTGTAGTCATCGTCATATGCATCGATATCATCGTGTTCCTCATGCCAAGCATTACATTGCCGCGAGGCACACGCTCACGAGCGCGTGCCTTCGTGTTTTTTCCTGCAACACTGAACTTGTGGCTTGTAGAACAGCTCCACTGTTAAAACACATTGTTTTAAAATCTGTGCACCTATGAGCAATAAAACTAACTGAATTTTTAAAGTAAGCGCCATTGTTTTAAAACTATGAGCTATGTAAATAATGTACTCGGAAATGGCAGAATTCCAAAGTACGGGGTTGTCCACCCCTCCTAAAAAGCCCATTGAGACAAAATGCAAGTTTTGTTCTTTCAGGAGATTGCCTCATTACAATAACGCTGACACCACCTTTAACACAACCTTCTCTAAAACAAGCTACATAATGAGGACAACACAATAGACCTTAGTTTCTTTTCCGCGGACAAAATCCAGTGATAATTGAACAGGGATTATACACTTACATAATGAGCTATCTGCACTTAAATTTAGTGCACAACCTTTTTATAGCAGTAAAAATGGCATGGGAAACAATGAAAGCTACGAATGAGCGCGTTAACATAGAAGCACCAGTGCGTACGGGGTCACTATGCCGTCCGAAGCTGGACAGCCGTCGGGCGCATTGGGCCTGTCTAACTCGGCAGCGGCCAACTGGCATAAGGGATGTTTCTTGATTTGGAGTTGTCTACTTTAGAATCCCCGTGTTTCGTGCCGTCCAGGAAAGGCGAACAGTTCGGATTTTGCACGACTTGCGCATGCGACGTGAGCGTGGCCCATGGTGGTAAAGCAGACTTAAAACTGCATTTGGCAACTACTAAGCACCAAAGCTTCCTTCGTGCTGCTGAGAAGCAGAGGACTGTGAGCAACTTATTTGGTAGCAGCATTGAAGGCAGTGTTGTGCGTGCGGAGTGCCTTTTCACTGGATTTCTTATCGAGCACAATTTGACGCTCAGCGTGAGTGATCGCATTGGGCCACTTCTAGACTAGACTACACATCGCATGTGCTGCATCAAAAAAAATACCCGCTGTGAACCTCCCGATTTGCGTGAAGTCCCCAGGTTGGCAGGTATGCAGGTACAAATCCGGTCAAAAACAAAGTGCAGACAGCGGTCTCTGAGCGGTATTACAGATACAACTTTCCGCTGCATCCAGCACACTTTCTAGGAGATAACCCCATGTTTTCTCTAAAACATACTTTTAAATTTTTGACAGAGATTCACTTCTTACAACTCATGTCATGTGTGATCACCAACTGGCCCCATACACCAGCCATCTTCATTGCCTTTAAATCACTTCACGTGTATTCTTGTTTATGGATTTTAATACTCGTATTTAAACCACTCTCACTAACTTTTCTTGGCGCTCTTTGCCCTCGTTAGCCTTGCACTCGGAACACCGCCCTCCTAAGCCCCTTCCCAGCTCACAGGTTGTGCACCTTCCCTCGTCGGCACTGTGCAGGGCCCAACTGCGGGGGGTCGCGTACTGCCTCCGCAGCCTGGTGGGTGTCCACCCCTGGCGTTCAGTAACCCAGTGTACCGCTGGGGGGGCCTTCAGGAACCCCAGCAGGAACCACTCACCGGTAAGTCGGTGTGTAGGTGGTCGGATTTTGAGGGCTGTATTGCCGCTTAGGGCTTGACATAGGCGGCAGCTGCCCACCGGTGGCAATCACCATGGGGCATGAAGAACCCGAGACATTTGCCACAATTCATGTGATGCAGTGCTGCTACTGTGGAGCTATTTTTTGCTCTTTTAGTCTGCAAGCTTCGTCAACAGGAATGATGCGATTTGGCAGTTATATACCCCCTTGCGCCACCCCTCTTCCTTTTTTAACACCTGCTGTTGTCTGTACCAACTCCCAGGACATTATTTTTATGGCTTTTTTTGATCTTCAATAGGTATGGTTGTAGCATCAACATAGCAACTGGCACTGAAATTTGTCCATTTGTCAAATTCTCTATTTATAGGTACTTGACTCCTTGAGGTACTTAGTCTATTTTGAATCTCTCAGCTTTTCAATAAACCTTCCGAAAACACTAGGCCTGAGACAATTATGCAGAATTTTTATTTCGGAGCCTGGGGAGGAGAAGGAGGAATAAATGTTTTTTTAAGGGAAAGGGGAAGGGGAAAGGAGAGTGGGTGGGGGCCTCAGTCCAGGCCGCCTTCACGCCCCCCAGCAGCCCGTTCCCGAAAGATCAGGCACTCCTGATCCTCTAGCTGGAAGCTGGTCAGCCTGTTCTCCAACTGCTTCAGTGTAGGTGATGGAATTGGGTTGGTATGTTTGATGCACTCCCATATGAGGTGATAGGTGATGTTTGGTGTATTGCATGTTGTGCAGTTGTGGGGAAAAACAGTTGGTGAAATGTGGTGTAAGATTGTCATGCTGCAGTAAGTCTGTGTTTGAATTTGCTGCCAGATTCGTGAGTCTTGTGTATATAGTGACTGGGGCCAAATTTGTCCATGACCCAAAAATGGCCCACCCACGCTGCAATTAAGTGAGTACCAGGGCCTGTGTTGTCAGTTCCATCATCAGCGCTATCATGGCCATAAGGGATTTTGATTCCAGTAAAAGGGTTGTAGTACCCGCCTATGGGACGTGCTATCAATTGAGAGAGGAAAGAGAACTCATTTTGTGCACCTCTCCTTTTGTCCGTGCTACACTATAGTCATAAAATAAGCCAGTGGCTTGTGTTATCAACATTTTCCTGCATATAACATAGGCTCTACAAAGATTCTCTTATGCTGGAAACCAAATCCTGGCATTCGCTTCAGTGGTACTCTCAAGCTACGGTCAAAGTGTATACTATATATCTTACAGCACAGCAATGATTTGAAGGATCACGTACACACACCATTTCTGTGCATTCACCTGTGCATACACCTGTGCTCCTTGAAATAAAATGATGCAGCAGGGCTAGCAATGCTCAATGTTATTAGGCACTTTATTGGACAAATATTGCAGCAGGTGTCATGCGGCATAAAGGGACTTCTGCTTCGTGGCTACGGTTGGAAATGCATTATCTCCCATGCTATGCCACGCAGCAGTTTCGCGCGTGCGCGTGCGTGCGTGCGTGCGTGCGTGCGTGTGTGCACGCGTGTGTGCGCACGTGCGCAGCTAAAATAAATGCAGTCAAACCCGGATATGTCAAATTATTGTCTGTATCGAACAGTCTGAGCATCCCCTTGGAAATCCCATGCAAAAGTTCAGCGCTGTTGTACGCGTGTATCGAACTCCCGATCATAGGCACATTTGGTAAATTAGTAGGTAGGAGGGTTCGACTCAAAAGAGAGAAGCGAGGCGCGTTTTCTTTTTTTCTCTCTTTTTGGCCATACATCTTGAAAAGTTTGGCAAAGAATACAAGCCAGAGTGGGAAAATAGGGTGACTTTGGTTGATCAAGAATGTAGATACGAGTTCAACAACCCTAGACAGAAAAGTGAGGCAGGTACGTAGCCGAATAAAGTTCTTGGAAGGTGGGCCGCAAAGAACCCGCTCCCCCCTTTTCAGTGTTGCGGCCGGCTTCGGCACCCGCCATGGGAACAGGCCCACTTGTCTCAGCCGACTATTCATGGGAAAACTGGTCAAAGAGGCATCTGGTTCTAAGTGGTCCCGTAATAGGGCAAGTGGTAGCACCGACCTTCTCATTCTTGCAAATTTCGCAGGGAAGTTTTGTTTTTGGGGGATGTAGAGAAGGGGTGGGGGGGTTTGTTAGTGGCCTCAACCCTGATAATTTGCACCAGGTTGACCCTTTCTCAGTTCGTGGGTTGGCTTTTCCTTTTGCTTTGTTGCAGGTGGTGGTTGAAATTAATTTTTTGGTTTAACACGCTGTCTCTTTCTTATCGTACTTCTCCTTCCAAAAGAAATGTGTCACGCCGGCAGGGAAAGATATAGTACAAAATTTAACTCGACATGATGCTTAAAAAGAATTGTGAGAATCACGTGGTTTGTAAGAAGACGCAAGTGTGAAAATTAGTTATAATTACACTTTCTTAGTCAGCCGCCATTACACAACGTGTACAAACAATAAGTGATGCCTTATGACCCCTTACGTCTAAAAAAAACACAGCAAATTTTGTTTTATCGTTCCTGTGACGAACTTTCCTAAGTGACAAACTGGCCTCACGAATGAACCTACGTGACCAAACGGCCTATGATGAAACTCCATGTGACAAACGGGCCTACACCCCTCCGGAATGACATTACTGGGCGCCGCCATCTTAATGTGGTGAAGATAGAAAAACATGGCCTCCAGGCCAAGCAGCTGCCCGTGGGTCAGGCAGAGTGTTCTTCACCAATTTCTACCGTGGTTTTGGTTAGGGGGGTGGCTGGGATTACATTTAGTCGTTTGATCTGTTGCGGGAAGTTGCACGACTTGAAAGACGGGAGTTCATCAAAAACAATGTGGTGCCCACGAATTCGCCATGTTTTGGCCTTGAGTGTGAGGCGCGGTGTGTGCTTGAAGTGAAATTTCGGACTCATTGAGGTGTTATAAAATGCTGAGTTATTGCTGCCTTTTACAGCAAGCTTGCGAACGCCGGGAATGCGACGATTGACAATGCAGAAGTGGCGGCACAGGCGACATCGCCGCAAAATGTTCAAGCGGTCTGATAGCGAGACGGGCTATTATTTGCACACTATTAATAATGTTCATCTATTTGAAGTGAAATTTAATGCCAAGAGGGAGGTGGCTAAACATACCAACACGTTACTCAGATTATGATCGTAATGATCGAACGTGTACCTTGGGGATTGAAATGGGAGGGCCGGTGGGGTGCGACGACTGTCACCTCACTTTGCGCAACTTTTGCCGTGGCTCTAGACTTGTGCGTGAAGCCGAGCCTGGGATATCAAAAATAATAATTTCGGCATTCACATGATAACAAAAATGCCTTACGATTGCTTAGTTTTTCAATTCGATATTTTCAACTGCGCTCCACACTATCTATGCGTAGAGCCTAAGAATTTAAAGATGATTCATAAAAAGGTGATAGTCTGGTAGAAAAAAACTTTATTGAAAGGCTGTTTCAGGTATTTCAGGACCCCTTTAAGTTTCAGTAGCGTTGTTTATTTGCATAGTTGCAGTGCTAGTAAGCATCGTCATATGCATCAAAGAGGTCGTCATCTTCTGCGCGGCGAGTGGTGGATGCAAAGTCATCCTCAGCATTGTAGACTTCCACCAGCTCTTCGTCATCGACTCGAGGCAGCAGTGGCAATTACCAATAATGGCTGCTAGAGACTGCGGCAGTCGCGGTGATCTCTCTCTCTCTCTCTCTCTCTCTCTCTCTCTCTCTCTCTCTCTCTCTCTCTCTCTCTCTCTCTCTCTCTCTCTCTCTCTCTCTCTCTCTCTCTCTCTCTCTCTCTCTCTCTCTCTCTCTCTCTCTCTCTCTCTCTCTCTCTCTCTCTCTCTCTCTCTCTTTTTTTAATGGTCACCGCGAGGCACACGCCCACAAGCACTCTGCATTTTCTCGCACCTAGGGATTTTTGTGCCTTTTTGCTGAAGCCACTGTGCGCGCCGAGGACACTTGGCAGTCGCTGCAAAGCACGCATTCTCGTACGAGTGCTCAGCATTTGCTTGGTATTTTTTCATGCAACACCGAACTTACAGCCAATAGCAACAGCTTCGCTGTTGAAACTAAAACGCTGATATTGCACCCGCTTTGTATTTTATGCTTAAATGGGAACATTTTTTTGCAGGGGAGAGTGGTAGCAGTGGTCACAGCAGTGCAGCCGAAAGTGAAGCCAGTAGTACTTCAAGCCCATCCTCACCTCGTCTGTGGGAAGACAATTTTTTCGGGTATGGTCCTGTGTTTCACCCTTCGAGCCTCTGGGAACTTCTTATTTTTATTGGCATTTTCTGCATCTTGAAGACTTGTGACAAACTGTGTCATCATCAATAACATCAGGGGGCGCATTTATGTAAGCTTCAGTTTAGGTAATGTTAGTTCAAGCTCCGTTGAAAATTTTTCATCTGACATGTTAAAAGCATGTTATCACTAGGATTAGTTTCATTAGCATTGCAAACCTGAGATTTCAGCCTCCTCCTCATTTTGTTTTTGATCTGCAAATTTTCAACTGTTTGGCACCGAGTTTGAATTTTCTGGCACCTGCAACCCGATGGCCGAGCTGTAGTTTCAATCCACAAAACCCCAATTCGAATTTGAATTTGAATTTTGCAGGTGTCTCTTCCGTCAGGCAGCAGCCAGGCCAGAAAGGGTGAAATCAATTTGGAGGCTAGCTGGTGCCAGTCACAGAGCTGTAGAGCACCTTGAGCAGCATCTGGTTGACACATTTGCATATAATATCTTGTGCTTTTTTTTAACCCCTTATGAAAAAGAAATGAAGCTTGAAAAAATTAAAAACTAACATAACACATGGCAGCATGCTGAAAATCGTATGAACTGGTGCGGTAATTTAATTGGTATTTGCATGGTGTGGTTTGTGTCGGAAAGTTTGAGAGATCACGATGCAGATTGGAAAGGATTCGTGATCATATGTTCTGTGGAGAATGCATGCTGAAAAAAGTGCCCAAGAATTTATTATGTCCCCCGTGAAAAGTGTTTATATACCTTTGCTACACACAGCATTCTTTTGATTAGTGTACACACAGTTGATATTTCTGCTCAGTGAAAGTGTTAACTAAATTTCAGAGGTTTGCAATTGCGGACAGAGCACCTCTGAAGTGTGGTCTATATAACACGGCGTGATGCACTGTCGCTTTTAGGGCTGCTGGAGAATTGGCTGCGAGAAACCGAGAGGGCGACGAGAGACTGCCTTGCAGAAGTCTCCGTGAAGTGAGTTGTGGCTTGAGTACTTTGTCATCACTAAACTATTTGCCACTTTATAGTGGCTGCGGGAGGGTGTTGGTGAATGTATTGCATTTTGATTTTCATAATGTACCAATTGAACTAATGACTTTTGATGTCCTTTGTTTCTTGTTTGTGAGTTTTTGTTCAGAATTGAGGGCTCTTTTGTGGGCCGCCAAGTACTGCCCTATCGTGGTACTCTAATTCGCACGGTGCGGATGCACTGAGAAGGCACATTGCTGTGGTGGAAAAAAGCTTAAGACGTATGTTGGTCTTGTTTGCCGTAAAGGTTGGTGTGCCCATGCTTTTCGATAATTGGCCTGGCTGAGCTGTTACGCAATCAACAGCTAAGGGGCCCTGCTGCCACACATCAATTCCCGGTTACAGAGGCTGCATCATAGGCTAGGTTGCGGAAGAACTGCGATGCCCACGTGGTTGAGATTTTTGGTGTGCGTGAAAAAGCCTTTGCAAGACTGGTTGTGGCTATCAGCTGGGGAGGGATCAGTATGAAAAGTTTCCAAAACTTGCACACGATGCAGCTGTGTCCACGGTGACTGCAGCCCCATTGCAAGGGCGGGCCAGTGCCTGACTGAAGGTGTTGTGCGTGTGTTTGGTGCAGTATGAGCGGGAGGTGGCACAGCTCAAGCGGCTGATGAGCCAGCTGCAGCGCAAGCTGAGCCTGGCCGAGACCCAGCTGCAGCAGCAGCAGCAGCACCCACTGGCCGCCGCTGGGGGCACCGAGAGCTCCGAGGAGCAGCAGCAGCGCCGGCAGGAGAAGGACCTGCAGATGAAGAGCATCATCACCAGGTGGGGCGGCCAAGAAGATTGCCATCCATCCTTTGGGTGGGAACTGCATTCAGATCCCGTGATAACGAAATTTCCATGGCAGCGAAAAATTTTCGGCTCCCCGGCGAACGTCCATAGGAGCCCATGTGTCTTATCTACTCATTTGAAACTAACAGTGTCCAGAAAGTGCCCTCCTTTTTTTTTTTCTCTCCCCTCGGGCTTAAAGTGCGTAAACTGCCACAGTACGCTTGCTGGCCACCACCATATTTGTTTACAAAAAAGACGGTACAGCAGGCGGCCGTGGAGGCGGCCTTCCAGTGACCGTGGAGGCGGCCTTCCAGTTCCCAACCAGTCAATGCAAATTAACATGGGCCTAAGATCAAGATTGCGAAAAACTTTTTCAGTGCAACCATGATTTGAAGAGGGCGGTTTTATTGTAGCATGCTGTTTAGCACAGGTGTGCTAAAAGCGTGCTTGTATAAGGTGTGCTTGGCAAAGAGAAATAGAGTGTAGTACCACAAGAATTGTGGCTGTGACATTCTACTGGAAGCAACAATTGTCAAAACTAAGCTCTCTCTCTCTCTCTCTCTCTCTCTCTCTCTCTCTCTCTCTCTCTCTCTCTCTCTCTCTCTCTCTCTCTCTCTCTCTCTCTCTCTCTCTCTCTCTCTCTCTCTCTCTCTCTCTCTCTCTCTCTCTCTCTCTCTCTCTCTTTTTTTCAACAGCCGCTAACAGAGCACAGCAAACGAAGACGTCAATAGTTTTGGATGTACCAAAATTCAAGGTGCACGCTCAGTCGGTGCACTCTTGCTTTGTTCAAGTTTACGCATGTTAGGCTTTTCAGTAGAGCTGGAGTGTTTGCTGAAAAAAACCCTAATCCAAAATGTGTGCCATGCAGTCGGTAGAGTTACCGACTCCAAAAAAGTAACTTGTTACAATGTAGTCAGAGTTTTCAAGAGTAACTTGTTACAGTTACACTTACTTTGAAAAAGTAATGTCTATTTTTTCTGTTACTGTATATAAGTCAGAGGTAAATCACAAGCCAAATGATGGACAAATTTATTTAATGGACACGTACAAAGACATGCAGGTAGTCAAAATTGCATGTGGGCCCCTCTGTGGTGGTTTTTTTACAAGAGTAGGCCAGCTTCCCTCTTAGCAAAGGTTTAATAGCACCCCCCCTCCCCTCCCCCCTTTTTTTTTTTCTTTTTACCGGACTCGAAATAGGAGGAAAAGTTTTAAGAATTCCCTTTGAAGACTGACCTCCGCTTTCGGTATTCGGTAGGGAAGAATTTTCTTAGTGACTACCACTACTAAACTGGAAGGGGAGCCATGTTGTGGAAAGGGTAAAGGTGGAGAGGGTATGGGAATTATGAAAGTTTGAAAAAGGGGAAAGCACAAACTGTACATTGGTCATTAACAGTGTTGCTGTTGGATAATTTTGCTAAAAAAGGAAGTCACTGTAACGGTATCTCCTGTTGCAGTTAGTGCAAAAAAAGGACCAATGTTACAGGTTGCTCTAACTTAAAGTAACTAAGTTACATTTACAAGTTACTGAAAAAAGTAACTTGTTACCAGTAACACGTTACTAGTAACTAGTTACTGGCGTGCAGTGAAATTTTTAAAAATGCGTGTCTTGAGGCAAAGCCAGTTCTTGTCCAATTACTACTTTCAATATTTGAAGAAAGATCTGAAATACTTCAAACAGTAAATATGTAAATTTGCTTGTTGAAATCTAATAACAGTAAATTAAATACTAAATCCTGTTAAATTCAATAGAGACAAGACGTGGATATTCCAAATTCCAAATATTTGCACTCCTCTATTAAACACCTCAGCAGCACTCGTGGTGTGTTCCAGCTAGGGCTTAGGTCCCTGTTGATACTAATTTTCTTCAGTGTATTGCTCCCCCCCCTTCTTGCCCCCTTTCCTGACTGTTTCTGTGTTGTGTTGACTTTTTATGCATAGAGCCACTTGATCATGTTTCAGAGTATCGGCACTCATTTCCATCATTGTTGTATGCCGTTGACAGCAGCCACTGTTTAACCTGGAAGACCTAAGCTATGGGCGCAGACATTTTGGTGCTGCTGTGTTGCCGCGTGCATGCCTTCTTTGATAAATCGCGATTTTCGGGGTGCAGTGTGGCTTTATGACACGTTGAAAGTGAGTTTTTAAGCCCCAGACAGAGTAGCGATGCCGCACTGCTCTGTACTGGGCTGTTTCAACCAACTGGTAGGTGGAAAACGCCTGCTTTGCTTCACGCTGGCAAAGAATCACTGGGGCCTAGTGTAACCTACAGCCACTAGAAAGGCATAGCTTAATTAGGAGCTCTAGCGTAACCTAGGGCCACTAAATAAGCTACGCTAGCGTAACCGAGCCTGACCCTGTCACACCGGTGTGCTGTCTCGAAATCTTGAATAAGTAAACACTACTGTAATGGTTATCAAGCGGCACTCGGACCAATTCCGCCCGTCAAGGTTGGCCACAATTGGGTGCATAAAGCTGGCCACCCTGATGACAGGCACCAAAATGGCTGCCAGCGTGCGTCAGTGTCGTTACTCTTAATTAAGCGTAGCTTGTTTAGTGGCTCTAGTTATGCATATTCCCCCCACATCATTGTCATCATCACTGCACATTATTTGCAGCTGTGCTCTTTTTATCCCTCAAGCAGTTGCTCTTTCTCTGCACCATTGGTGGCTGCTGCTGTAGCCTCCCACCTCCTCCTCCTCCCCTCCCCTTCTCACATCGCCAGGCTGATCACAGTGGAGGACGAGCTTCGGCGGGAGCAGCGCGAGATGCAGGGCATGATCCGGGCCAAGCAGCAGCTGATTGACGCCCAGGAGCGCAAGATCCAGACGCTGGACGCAGCCAACCAGCGACTGCTGGGGGCTCTGGCACAGCTGCGCCAGCACTACCAGGACCAGGTGCAGCTTGAGCCCTCCCCCCACAGGCTGCAGCAGGTGCACAACGGAGGGGCAGCCCCACCGCCCCCGCCCACCTACCGCAGCAGCTCCTGCTGACGGACCACCGAGGGGAGGGAAAAACGGGAAAGGTGGCCGCTTGGCTGCTGGCACTTTTGCTACTGTCTTTGGCGCACTCGCAGTTGGGCACAGAGCACGCGTGGGTGGCACCTGGGAAGGTTTATTCACTCGCTGTCTTGATAAAAAAAGGGTGTTTCGGGTACCCCGAGACGCTCATTCTGGATTTGTGTAGTGCCGCTAGCAGGCGGGTTGTGATCGGTTCCCTAGTGGCCCGGTGTGTGTACTTATTGCAGAAGCTGCAATGCCTGTTCTGTTTCGACTCTTCAATGTTCCTCTGTTGTGCATTTCAAAATGTGAGTGGGATACGTGCAGCAGTATCGGACGGCCACACTCAGTATTTACCATTGGGGAGCCACATCTGAATATCTTTCTTGTCTTGCATAGGAGAAATGGCATGGCGGAAGATATCTTCGCCCTAGTAATTCTGTGCATGCAGTGACAAGTGCAGCCCTTCAACTGTCAGAGCCGAGCTAGCCTCAGAAGGACCTTTTTACTGGAAAGGGTTTAGTCTGCTTGGTCCTGCTTCAGGGCATGTTCGCTCAATGTGTTGGGTGGAGAAAACAATTTCAACGTGGTAACTGGTTCTGGGTTCTTAACAGCAGACACGAACACGAGCCGCTGTAAAAGTTTACCATGGTTTCCAATGTTGCACTGAATTTATCCTCATGTTACCATTTGCCACTTACTTTTGTGAGCTGTTTTACTTTTCTCACTATGATGAGCTTCTCGTAATAAGTGGATGCCTAGGGCTGTACGTATGGCAACCATCCTGCAGTTTCTGTGCATAATGTTTGCCTTGGGGCTTTATATATATACATATATTATATACATTGCCTAACATCGAGCCGATTTTGACTGGCACCTGGAGTCTTAGAGGGAACTCTTGTTCTCCACTTGCGGACAGTCGCACATATTGTACTTGTGGGTGTATAACACTAGCTTCAAAATCATGTGACCGTCAGTCTGAAGATAGCAGTAGGTTTAGGAACTTGTGTATTTCTTTACCTGAAGTGTTTAACATGTCCGTCTTCTGCTGTTACGTGACTTGTGTTCAAAATGTTTTCTTGAAAACTGCACTCCTGAAATTAGTCTAGCTTGCTTGGGGCTTCTTACGTTTGTAATTTACCGTGTTTTTGTTGGTAGATCGCACTGGGCACTCTGAAAGCTCCACAACCCAAGAGTGCTGTGGAATTTCAGAGCATATTTTGACTTCTGGAGTGGCACTTGTTATTGCACATGGGCTTGGCTTGTGTCTTAGACAAAATTTTTCCGCAACCTGGATGACAACGGGAGAAAGTATTTGTTGTTCCTGCCTGAGCTCTGTTAACGTGGTCGAATAACTGGAGGATTTGAAAGTTCTTTGGTTTTAAATGGCAGGCATGGTTCTCACTTTTGAACCATCAGTTTGAAGTGATGTAATGCTTACCTCAGCTGAGATTCGTTGGACTTAATGGTCTTGCACAGGCAGTATGGAGAAGAAAAAAAAAGGTATTCTGACTCAAAAATGGAGTCGGGGAAGGCGGTACGTAAGACGTGTTACTGTGAATACTTTGCAAGCTTTTCATGTTTTTCTTTCATTTTTTTTTTTTTCCCTGCATATATTTCATGCCTCTGTGTTTTGCATTTAGATACTTTAAGGGTTGATGGTTCAGCGGGAACGAAGAACTTTACTCATGGGCAAAAAGGGAAAAAAGGAAGGTAGTTTGTACATAAAAGTAAATTTCCAGGGATAAAAACTGATGTATAGCGTAACGAAAGCTTCAGTGATACTATAGATTTTTGTACAAATTGCTGCCCTTGTTTGGCTACAGCAGTTCAGGGAGTGCGAGTGTTTAATTGTAGCTGTCGTTTGTGACTAGTTGTGTAAATTTTGCTTTTTGTTTTGTTTTCAGTTTAACGGAAATTTTGCTCTTTTTTTTTTTTTCACAGGATATAAGTGCTGTCAGCGTGTTTGGCGCACGTTTTAAGCTGATATTGTAACAGTTTATTTTTATTTGAATCTGAGTGTCGTCTATGATGGCTAGAAGGCTAGGAACCTAACTGCTACACCTGACTGCTCGGTGGGCAACCTTGCCACTGCCAGATTCATCACCAAAGAGAAGCACTTCCTCCCCCTATGTGAAAACATTTTGTTTGTTGATTTTCATGTGCATCCAAGGACAAGTCATTGACAGCGAGAGCAATGGAGCTAGAGTGCAAAGCTCTATGCCCTGTGCTGTTTATTCACACTTGCGCATTTTTACATGCGGTACTGTCCAGAGGAGCTTATAGAGAAAGAACTCTATATATGTTAACTATGTGCAAATATATATATATATATATATACATATAAATAATATGCTATACGTATTGGAGCGCTGTTGACTGCTTTTTTGTTTGGTTATGTAGCAGTTGAGGTTATTGGAACTATGCAGCCTGCCAGCGAAGTGAAACGGGTCACGCAACGTGAACCGAACCCTATGCAAAATTACATTGTGCCCACATTTTTTTTCGCCATTTTCTGCACAAGTTCTTCGCTGTTTTTCACCAACACCCGTTTCTACAGAATTGTGTCACTGAGATTTTTACATGTTGTGCCGGTTGCAATGTACACAGTGCGGAATGTCTGCTGAGCATGTGAGAAGAGCTGAACAGAAAGATATTCTTGCGTTGCTGCTAGCTGTAAAAAAAAAATTATGTTGAGTTATCAGATTTCGCATAATGTGTTGAATCCCGGGATGATCTAACCAGTACTATCTGGCACAAGCGTACATTTTGCAAGACTGTTTCCTTGAAAATGATGAGACGCACCTGTGGTGTGCAGCGCACTCAGAAGACTGGCACAAGTTCAACCAGCCTTGTTCCCCATCCCCTATCCCCCCCCCCTTTTGGAGTCCGGGATGCGTATTGCTTAATTTTCTCAGGGGCTGTACTTGTCCGAAGTATCGGATCCGAGGTGCTGGCAAAGATGTACCACGTTGGCTGTTTAAGTTGGCCTATCTTCGTTTTGTCATGCTCAAGGCGGTGTAGTTAATGAGGGCTTCTAAAAGCTGTGCGCACGCTAGTACTTTATGGGTGCATGCACGCTTGCTGTGGCGTGCAGAACGAACTACTTGCCTTGTGGAATGCAACGTGCCTTGCACAAACCGCACACTTCCTTCAGTTTTAGAGAGAGAAAAAGGGGCGGCGAGGCTGTTTAAAGCATGTATTAATCTTAGTTTGCCACACACAACTCATTTTTGTCATTGGTGGCACCTAGCATATTATTGTACGAATCAAATATATTTATATCTAGTGCTGTGCAAAAGTTTTTGTAAATAAATTGTCTATATTTTATGCTGGGTCTTGAGATTCAGTGTATTAGCTCTGCAGCGAGCTTGGTTGCTGTCCAGGACTGAACTGGAAAACTCGCAACTAGGGATGAGCGTGTCCGTAGGTGTGCTGCCTTTTTGACAGTGGAACAGGGAAAGCATATGACTTGCTCCTCTTTCTGAAGTTCACCAAAAGGGCGATAACCATTTCAGGTGAGTGAGTGCTGGCATCCTCGGGTAGCCAGAAATATTGGCAGTGAATTCCCTGCTGGGTTGTTTAGTAGGTCACAAAATGGCACCCATGGCAGGCGGTTCATAAACAAAATGATTCACATGTTTAAAGTGCTAACAAATCACTTGCTGTAATATGTGTCAATACCTGCATTGGCAACAAGAGGACAAAAATGTGGCTCTCGTGTTTGGTTGGGCTACCAGCTCAAGTCAAGCAGGTGAGGGAATTCATTTCTGAATATTGTGGGTAAGCAGTGCTGTCCAAGCAGGAGGGAGCTTTAATTTTGTTGTGTTTGTTACAATCGTTCAGTACGGTGTGCACATAAGGCGGCTCGTTCCATTGTTCTCTTGCGAGAGGAAAGTACGAGTTCAAAATATATAGTCCTGCTGAAGTTAGGACGCATAGTTTTGAAGGATATCTGGACAATGTATTCTGCAGCGATGCAGAAAGTAAAAGGCTTTTAGCTTTGCAGCCTGTCTGTGCAGGGGATGTAGGTCCCCCTTTTTTCTATTGTGGCAATAAAAGAAGACGAGGAAAAGGCAATAAGAAGGTAGGAAAGTAAGCAGAGGCAGCGTTAAGTGAAAGATGGTACAGCTTTGTGTGGGCACTTCAGTAGAGACTTTTAGTACTTGTCACTCGGAAATTGTAGCTGTTTTGTTTATCAACTGTGTGCGCAATTGCGTGTGGTCTTTGTGCCTGGGCAGTTGCAGCAGATACTATGCATTGGCTTCTGCCTCTGGAGCTGGGCTCATGGGACAGGTTCCTGGATCTGCCGGTGTATCAAGCTCAGTTGACTGAAGGTGTGAGGGCCACCAGTCAAAAGATTGAGAGAAGCTTGCCTCCCCCAAAAAGAGGGTTTGGAAGAAGGGAGCAGCGACAAGAGGATTTGAGCATGTGCGTCCCCGCCTGAGAAAATATTTTTGGGCTGAAAAAAGGGAAAGGGGATCGGGAGGGAGGGGACCCGGGGAGGGTGCACGTAAAGAAGGCAAATGAAAAATAAGGTTGGCCAAGTTAAAAAAAATTTAAAACCATGCTTCTGCACCCAGTGTATGTGGACCCTAAGCTGTGCAGTCTTGTGGAGACTCGAGTCCACTGGCAAACTCTAAAGCATCTTCCTTCTTTATCTACTTAGGGGTTCCACAGCTCTCTGCAAATCTGTGTAGTTGTGTGCTTTGTGATGTTGGGGAGTGCACTTACAGCATTGATAGTAGTGTCGTGCAGCTGGGAGCTCGAGTAGCAGTATGTATGAAGTGTTTCAAGATGTGTTGGGCTGCTGAAGGTGGTACTCGCCACAGAAGAGCAGCTGTGTTGTACATTATGCAGTGACCTTTAGGGACAGGAGATTGGGGTTGGGAATTGATGCTGGCTGGTCATGGCATTCAAGCTTGGTCGTCTTATTAGTGGTTATTGATGTGTAGCACAATGGGGGAAGGTCATCTAGAGTTTATAGGGGTCATAGCAAGCTTGTCATAAAAGTGAGAGTGAATCATTGTGGCCACAGAAACGTCTAAGCACTTGAGGTGCCTTGCCTCTTTGTGCTGAATCGCTAACTTCATGACGGTTCTGAGCTGGGCATGATCCTGCAGAACAAAAATCAAGGTGAGACGAAGTGCTGTGATGGTGCATATGGAATTTCTGTTAAGTACTGTGCCTCAAGTCTCT
Source organism: Haemaphysalis longicornis (assembly GCF_048455015.1). Classification (NCBI taxonomy): domain Eukaryota; kingdom Metazoa; phylum Arthropoda; class Arachnida; order Ixodida; family Ixodidae; genus Haemaphysalis; species Haemaphysalis longicornis. The sequence continues at coordinate 337,516,410 of NW_027526203.1, read as the reverse complement.
CTCATTGTTACGTTATCCACCTGTGGAACTGCACCTGGTGGAGTAAACGTGGTTGAACAGTCTGCACAAGCACAAGTTGTCAAGCAACCTTATGTGAGCCCCTTCACCCTTTGTTACGGCCAGGCATATCAAGTTCAAAGTTGTCAGTTGCTTGCATGTCTTGCAGAGTCCGTGGGTACTCAAACCAAACTGACAGATATCAAGTCCAAGTACCCGCAGTTCGTCAGTGACTGGTGTGGCAGCTGAACTGATCTTGTTACGTTAAAGATCCCCAGGTAGTCAAAATTAATCCGGAGCCCTCCACTACGGCGCGCCTCATCACCTGCGTTGCGTCGGCGCGTTAAACCCCTCAATCAATCAATCAATGAACTGATCTTGTATTGGAAATCGGGCTCGGAGGCTCATTTTCTCCCTGCCTTGTTAGCCACTTGTGTATAGCACAACTTGGCTGAAATTTCCAGGCCAGTACAAGGACATGGAAAACGTCAAGAGCTTGCAGGAGATAGCATTGCATAGTAAGGTCTTTATGTCGACCACAGTACGGCATCGTGCGGATGAGAAATTTTACGTTTGGGATGTTTCATAGTTTCCATGCCAAGGGTACAGGGGAAATGTTAAACAGCAGTGGTGCAAGCATGGAGCCTTACAGTACCCCACGTTTCATTGCAAATAGACTGACAGGCTTGCCGTCCACTCATACTGATAGCGACTGTGAGCACAGGAAAAAGCGTAACACTTTGGTTACATGACGGAAACCCCCAATGATTGTCTCGTCGTCAACATTGTGACGTGCCTTGGCAGTGATGGTAGTCGCCACAGTACATACGAGATGGCTGTGTGGGGAACATGCAAGATAAAAGGCCATTGTTTACACCTGGGATCGGTCATAATTAGTCGGAGCGGGTTGATATTTTTTGTTTTGTTCATGCTAGCATAATACTAATCGAGTGAGCAGCACTGGCTCAAATAGCTTGCATATTTTAGGAGTCAAGTAAATGGGTCTGTAAGCAGAAAACCAGCAGGCAGTTTTCCCCGCTCAGGGCTACGCACCACCAGAGAGTGCTTTCACTTTGGTGGAATGACACTCTTACCCCATTCGTCGCTCAATTCTTAAAATAGTGCTCCCAGGGCCTCAGTCGCCCTGTCTGCAAAATCATCTGGGCTGATATCGAGAGCTAGGCGAATGTCAGCTGATGGGTCAAACAGACAGACCCTCCGCTCCGGAAAGTCCACACCATAAGGCCTTGTTCCCCGTACCAGAGCGAAGGGCAGCATACCAGTCGTGCCACCGACTATGTGACAATTGCTTCTTGTAGCGTTGTGCCCATGCCTAGATATCGTTCACCACGGCATAAGCGTCGAGTTTTGAAGGATGAACCTCTGCTCAGCAGCACTTGGCACATGGTTTGAAGAGCTTCGGGATAGAGCGTCGGGATGATGCTCGTTAGCTGTTGTAGGTGTAGTACAAGCTGCGAGGACGGATAGCAGGGTAGAAACGAGGTTCTTGGTGGCTAGTGAGGAGGCTCATTTGTCCGAGCGAACTTAATCCCAGTGAGCAATTCAGACTTGGAGACAAAGTTTCTTTTGAGCCTCTTTGTTCATTGGCACATTCAGCCTGCTCCTGCACACACACCAATATAGCTTTACTGGGTTTTAAATACAATATAGGAACCAAGCAAAACTTGGAAGCAGCCTTTTTTCCTGCCTGCACAGTACGTGATTTGTCAACTGAATTTTATACTTGAAGCGGTGAAGTTACCATGGAATATCTTGAGGGGGAGTGCAGGAAGCCCACAAGGCATGGAAACTAATTATTGAATTTTCATAGGGATTCAGAAATGAAAATTCACTACTATGCAGAGCTATTGAGCGCATGTTCACACACACACAACACATTTTTCTTTATGTGGTATTCCTCGGTCACCTCCCTCGTCAACAACCCTCGTCGCGTGTATAGAAAAGATCGTAGTATACTGAAGCACACCCGTGTTCTGAACAATGGTGTGTGACACGCGAGTGCACGTTGCTTTCTAGTCGCAGCATGTGTTCATGCAATCTACTGTTTATACACTGACCAGTTTGACCAATCTAAACGTGGCTGCAAGAAAATGACAGTTGCTAGGCAATCCCTTTTTTACAACAAAGCAGAAGCAAGTACCTCTGTGCTTAACTATGCACCTTTTCTTTTGAAAACACAAATTAACCTGTTCTGAATTTTTTCGATGTTACCACAGATTTTGCTCATCTTATTGGGTGCAGAAAAAGAATTCTGACACCAAAACGGCCTCTGCTGCATTTCTGAGACCATGCGACAGCTTGTGCACATAAGGTATAACAGCAAAATTTTAAGAATGTTCTACAGTACACTGTCCTCAACACGCTAATAATTTTACCCACTTCATGAGTTTCTGCGCTGTCACACAGATAACACGTTCCGGAAACCCTGCCATTCTTAAATGCACTAAATGTGCTAGAAAACTATCAGAAATCTGATGAGAACATGATCTAGAAAGTGCTGAAAGCAGACATAAAGCAGTGCCATTTTTTTACTATCTGTGAATGAGCGGAGTGTTTAGAACTGGTTTTTCTGATCTTCAGATATACATGTCCAGCAGATATGCGTATCAGTTAATTTAATCCTCAAGTCTAAAAACTGCAGCTCGTTATTAGAAGGTACTTAATGCGTGAATCGCAACCTAAAGCCACTCTAGTGGAACACTTGAAGAACAGTATTAATCAATTCTTCACAAACACAAAAAAAGTCATCTACGAGTACAGGTGCAGTGCTTGAACTGATGCAAACTCCCGACTGTTGGCGATGCACATTACCCTTCTATTCAACACTGGTTGAGGCCAAGTAAAAAAACAGAATTTCAAGGTACAGACACACTGCTGCTACAAAACTTTTGTTCATTGTTGTCTTTGGTAATAGAGTTGTCTTTGGTAATTCATCCTAAGGAATACTGTACACCGACTCTAAAAATGTTACAATTAACAAGATTATATTGTAAAGGAAAGCTAACAAGACAATTCGGAAATGATAAGCACTAGACTGCATGACCACAGGTGCTCACTAAAAATTTCGTGCATGTTGCATGTCATTGAACACAGGTGCCTGCAGTACTTAAAAATACTGCGATTCTTTCTGTACACAAGAATCGTTTAATGGTCATTCACTGATTCTTGTGTGGAGGTGACTGAGGTATATAACATAAAGAAAAAGGTTTGCTGTGTGTGAGCATGCCCTCGAAAGCTCTGCATGATAGCAAATTTTCATTTCTGAATGCCTCTGAAAATTAAATAATCAGTTTCTATGCCTTGTGGGTTTTTTGCACTGTTTTTGTTGGTATGATGTCGTTGGTGAGAGATCACGGGGTGTTGGTCATGGCATTTGTGTGTGTTCACTTTTCGATGAATTAGTTGTGGGTTCAGTGCCGTCCTGTCCACTTCCTTCCTTGTGTATTTGTTTTCTACGCTGCCCCTCCAGATGTTCAACCAGTACTAACTCACCCAAATGTTGATTCTTCCGTCATGGAATAGCAAAGTGCTCAACTTTGACTTAACTATTAGATATGTTAGCCCACCAGTTTACAAATGTCTTCATTCAAAGCACTCTGAAATGAGGCATCATTCCTAACAGAACATCAAGAACAAATCAAGTCAGAATGCTCTCTTACAAGATGGAGTAGTATGCTCGCTGCATCGGTGTAGGACACGTCAGAGCGATTGCCATATAAGCGTTCGTGGGCTTGGCTGCGGGCGGTCCTGCGCTCGGGATGGAGGTCGGGGTTCATATTCTTTGGTAGGGGTCGTACAGAGATATGTTTACGCCACTCGTCTGACAAAGGGGCTAGGTGGGTTTGTTCTGCACAGGGCCAGTTGATGCATTGCAGAACAAAGCGGCCTGCTGGAGTGTGTGTCAGACGGAGGCGCTGGCTTGCGAGATGGCCTTCAATGAGTTCCTCAATAGTGTTGTGAAGACCCATTTCAAGAAGCTTGGTTGTCGATATACTCATAGGGAGCCCGAGTGCTTGTTTAAATGCCTTCCGAATGATCCTGTTTAGTGCTTCAATGTCGGATTTGGTTAGGGCCATGTATGGAGCGACATAGGTGAGGCGAGAAATGACGAAAGCGTGAATTAGTCTCATTGTGTCCTTTTCTTTCATTCCTCGATGCCGGTTAGTGACTCACCTAATCATATGCACGACTTGAGCTGACATATTACGCAGTTTTGACAAGGCAAAGTCGTTTCGGGTATTGGCTTGGATGGTAAGGCCTAATATCTTGAGTGAGGCCTAATATCTTGCAGCGAGCTCCGCTGACAACCAAACCATGGTTGCAGTGACAACAACCAGAAGCCATTTAACTTCATGCGCATCCATCCGTACGACATCCCCACGAGACGCCGAAGAACTCGCCATTGCCTTAGCCCTCATCCAATGTTCCAGCAGAGTCATCATCACTGACTCTCAAGCAGCCTGCCGCAGTTTCCTTTCAGGGAGGGTTGCACCAACGACCCGGCGGTTACTTCAGCGATACCGTCCATCTCACCGAGTGGCGATCATTTGGACACCTGCCCATGCCTCTGTAACGGGCAACAACTTCGCCCACCAACAGGCTCGCGAACTGGCCTACCGAGCCCCAGAGGTCACCGCAGCTCCGACGCCACTTCTGAGCTATCAGGAAATTACCCAATTTTACCGGACCACCACACAAAAATTCCCGTGCCCTCACCCATCCCTCAGCAAAACTCAGGAAATAACACTCCGACAATTACAAGCAGGCGCGTACGTTCACCCGGTTCGAATGAATTTATTGTTTTCCACACAGTACTCCGCGCTATGCAAGTTTTGTCCACAGCTAGGTACCCTCCAGCATATAATTGTGGAATGCGCTCACAACCCAGCCCTACCACCCCTCTCCACCTGTTCCTTTCCTGAGCTGTGGGAGACACTGTTGACCAGCTGTCAACCGGAGGACCAGACTCTCCTGGTGATACGGGCCAAGACGGCGAGGGCAACGCATGGATTCCCGGACTAGGGTTCCACTCTCACATTTGAGCTCATTAAAATGTTTTGTCTCTCTCTCTCTGCTTTGAGTTGAACTCAACCGGCCAAACTGCTTTGAATCCACTCACCGGCAAGCCAGAGTCACTGTTAATAATAGGGACTCTGGCTAGTCAGTGGGCAGAAGCAGTTTTGCCAGTTGTAAAATCACTGCATGCTCCCAAGCAGATGCGAAATGACACTAGCGAGGATGGCCGTCCTGTATGGGAGCAGTCTGTCTTGATCATTACCCAACCGGATCAACTACCTTCGCTTACTGACTAGCCAGAGTCACTGTTAATTATTGATAGTGGCTCTGGCTAGTCAGTGAGCAGAAACGGTTTGGCCAATTGGGTAAAAGTCAAGACGGACTGCTCCCATGCAGGACACTCTGCCATGATGCAGCTCTAACTCTAAATTTAGACTGTTATACAGTTCGCGGTCAGATTAACAGAATATTTGCACTAAAAGGCATGCAGTGCATGGAGGAAAGAATTAAGGATCAGGAAATAGCATTCTATTACAACCTTGAAGCCTATATAGTCATAACAAGTACCAAAATCGAAGTTGGCCAACATGTTTTTGTCACAAAAGTGCAGGTATAACACTACAATAAAAATTTTGCAGGAACTCCAAATAGGAATTGTGGCATAGTGTATATAACCGCTTATATACTTCAATGTGCCTGCGAACCACTCCCAAACTCGGTGCGCTTGAGAAGTCATACTTTTATGAGTATGAATTCTCACATATACCCCCATTATGATCCATGCGTTGACAGCACAAAGCAGTCATTAGTCACATAACATAGTTATATGTCAAAACGCAGTGATATAGCTAGCACAGTCATAATCATAACTCACATGTAGGTCATCCCATACTCAGAACAGCCATGCATGCAAGTGATATAACTCAGTTCGGCTGTTTTTTTTTTTTTGATGTCTCACGGGCACACGTAGTTGCTTGGGTCGCAGTATTAATGTCATATCCCACACCACAGAACTTTGTCATAACACGTCAACTCGTATGCATGACATCAAGACAGACTGCTCCCATCCAGTACAGCAATCCTCGCTGGTGTCGTTTCGCAACTGCAACCCTGCAACTGATCAGTCTGTCTTGATTTTACCCAGCCGGGTAGGGGGGTGATTTGGCAACGCCTCCAAGGACCCTGCCATGACATGTAAATGTGCGTTCGTCAGATTTCGGGGGCTTGCTGGGTCGAGCGCTCCGGCTCTGGTGAACACAGTTGCGAAGGTTGACTTCGTCGCTCAAGTTCTCTTTTCCTATATGTTGCAGTGCTAAGATCCTCTCTCTGGAATTTGTGGCACAGAAATGATATTGCAGACGAGAAAGGTGCACGCGTTTCTCGTTATGTCCTTGCACTGGCAGGATAAAATGTTTGTGAACTCGTATAACGGTCCATCATTTTAAGGACAACTTAACTAGGTAGCACTTTTATTTTGGTCTTGGTACGTATTTTCAAATAATTAATCGGACTGCGCCTTTGCCTGTTACACAATTTAAGCAGCCGCGCTTTTTTTTTTTTTCTTTTTTACCCAGCGCTTCGCGCGCCGCCAAAGGTGTTGCGGTGACGCTGCGCCCCATAAGGTGGCAGCACCGTTAAAAAAGAAGAAACAGCGGAAAGACGTCCCGACTCCCCACACTCTACCAACCGTGCCGTCGCTCTAGTAAACTCCACACACACTTCGCACGCACGCACGCACGCATGGCATGATTGTCGCCTCGTCGTTCTAAGGTTGGTCTGTTGCCGCTCGAGAAGTCGTAATCAATGTCGGTCACGCAGACTCTTCCGTGAAACGAGGCTGGCCGGGGGTTTGCGATGACAAGTGAGGGAATAGTTCTTCCAGTTTCTCTAGTATCTGGTCGTCGCGAGACCAGCGTTGCGTGCGCCTGCATAGCATCGTCTGCAAGCAACCATCCCTGCGTGAGGTCAGCATTAGCTGGTCGGCCTCCAAGCCTAAACAGAGTTCGTGTGTGACGCGGTCGTTGCTTTCGTCGGCGTGCGGGTCGCATCGCGGCGGCTGGGACATGGTTTCGGCGCTGCTGCCTGCTGGGAGAAGTCACCGTTGGAGGAGGCCCCGACTATGAATGACAGCCTTCCGCCTCGACATGTGCTGCGCGGGCTGAAAAAGTTATGAACCCCATCACTGATGGACAGGTAAGCAACAAGTTACGCTTGCTGGCGTCCCGTCTTCGGAAATGTTGCGTCGTCTGTAATTGGTTTGTCTTCGGTGCGGCATGTGGCCTGTGTTCCTGACGTCTCGCACGCAGAGCAGCCGGATGGGCAAACATCCAGCGTCAACGGAGAAGCGCTTTCTAAGAGGAGGACGACGGAAAACACTCGTCCTGCTCTTGGCAATGCTATGATCCGGGAAACATTCGACAGATCCGGCAGGGAAGAAATTCGTCAAGCAGTGTTTGCTTCGTCAGAATGATCGTTCGAAGCAAGTTCTGTTTGCCGCTTTCCGCGTACGCGAATTTCGAGGTGTACGCGGGGTGGGGGAGCATGGGTCTGAACCGCGGGGGAGGTTTTCGCCGTCGCCGCCCACCACCTGTTGATGTGTTCCCGCGGTGCCGCCGCTGTCGTCGCCCTTATCGTGACTGAGATTCAGCTCTTGTTTGCTCGATGCTGATACATGGAATGCCGCACGACTTTCACTGACCCACTGCCGCCGATCAAATCGGTCCTGCCATGGGCTTGGTCATTAAATCGTGGAGAGCGTGATCGTGGAAGTCGCATGCTCTTAAATGTTTGTGGGTGTTTTCTACCCGTTTTTCTTTCATTGTCTTTGCCATTTTGCTTCGCATTAGGAAGCAAACAAAGTTGGTTAGGTCTGTTATCTAACTACGCTATTTTGTGTTCTTGAAATAAACGTCTCGAATATAACGTGTCTTTCATTTTCTGTGTTCCGTCAGTCATCTATATATCCACCTCTACCGCCGGTGTATGGTTTCAGAAACACGTGTAGGTATGCGTAGAGGGTTTGTAGGGTGTGCGGATGGGAAAAGCACACGCATTTTTGAGCGTGCTTCCGTCGCTACAAGGGAAGAATGTACTTGGAGCAGCTACCACATTTTAATGTCATCATTTTTCGGCTTCTGGATATTATACCCATGCCACACTTACACGAAAAATGACATTAAGTGCTTAATGCCTTAACTTTTAATGCCATTAATTCGCTGCTACACGCAAAAATCTAATGCCATTCGCTCTAATGTCATTTTGGTTTAAGGAGTTCTGCACAACTCCTTTACCTTCACGAACACCTTAAATCTGCTTACCCTCGAACGCAATGAGCACCAAATGAAACCAACGAAACTCTCAGAACCAGAGTGTTGACGCGGAAACGTAGCTGAACTTCGAAATAAGGCGATTTGTTATGCACCCTTGGTGCCGAAGTTTTGAAGTTCACTAAAACAGCGGCAAAAGGCAAAACATCGTGTCGCTCGTCGTGCTAAATTTTTCGGATTTGGCTACCACTGGCAGGCGATGGCAGCTGATGAAGCCAGTTTTAAAAATGGCTCACACCATTTTTAAGAAAACACTGTTTTTCATAATGTTTTCTTTCACAAAAAAACATTTGTACCGTTGTAAGATGTTTTTCTCTACGTTAAAGACTTCTAAAATATGAGTGAATTTCTCTTTTTGGTAATGATCACTGTCATGCTTAACATATTAATGCCTTTGCGGTTTCGCGTGTAGCACGGCCCGACCAGTTAATGTCATTTGGCATCTTAAGGCCTTCAGCACTTAATGTCATCTTACCCGAGAAACGTGTGCCACAAAGTTACACATTTGCGTTACATGTTGAACAACAAAAGCACATACAATTTAACAGTCATAAGCACTCTATTGATGAAAGGTACCTGACAGTTACTTGTACCAGGAATTTTAACACAGTTGCATTGACAAGTTTCAATAAGAAATGTGTTACAGTGACCGAAAAGAAGTAATATCGTTACTTTTTCATTCCTGTAAAAAAAAAAACACAAAAATACCAGACGTTGAATTTAACAACATAATCTTTTTTATGTAGAGTTATGAAGTCAAGCGGTGGAGGGGGAAACGTCACTTATTTTAAGGTGCCAAGAACGGAAACAAAAAGCCACCAATTACATTAGTTGACTTGTTCTAGGCCCTCTGCTCAGTTAGTGCTCGTGCGATTTGGTGCATGGTTGAAATACAATTTCATGCCAGCACCTGTACCAAAAATATTGCTACACAAAAGACAACACAAAATTAGGAGGTAGCAACCTTGTTTTACTATGGGTTGTATGTGCCACTTTCTCTTTTGCTCTTTGCATCAAAGTGTTCGGTTGAAAAGTTGTTAAAACTCAAATTAGTTGTTATCCGAAATTTTCATCCACAAAGTTTGTGTTACTTGACGGAGAAAACATTTTGTCCTTTGCTAAATAGAATTTCTTCCTGTGCATTGGATGGAATTTCAGTGTTTTGTCGAATGAAAGTTCCTTGATCGTGGGACACGTCAACTTGCGCATTGTTACTAGGATTGCTGAACAATGCTAGAGTAAGCATGCATCCGGTAACAGAATTTTGCCAAACTTCTTTTTGCGTTTTTAAGGATTAGCTTCAGTTTCCGCGAGGGCCCACTGCATGATGAAATGGCTGTGTTGGTGTTTCAGTTTTTTTTACTGTACACGAATAAAAGTAACTGTCATGACATAACCACAGTTACCATGCAATAAAGTAGCAAGTTACCGCAAACATAACTAGTTATTGTTACTATGTTATTAGTTACTAGTTAACGCTCCAACTGAAACGTGCACTTTTCCTCTTTAGCAGTGAGTGAAACACATCCCCCACAAGCTAGCTATGTGAGATGTAAATGCGGTACTGTTAGGAAGGGATGAGCTGCACGTACTCTTCAAACTGGCATAACCATTCTCGATGTCATGCTGGGAATTTGGGAGTTCTTCAGTTTGTTAAAACGGTGCCTGTGATCAGTTTTTATGTCCATCATCAGTCAATTTGAGCCCATGTTTTATCGAAAGGATTTCAACCACCTCTAACAGGGGGTTGAAATCCCCAGTGGTTAATTTCAGGAAAGAGCTACCACACCACCTCAACAAAATTATTTCTTTGCTGTTTTGTCGGCAGCAAAGATTTTTTTTTTTTTCGTTTCCCTCTAATCATTCATCTAATCTTGCACACATAATTAATTTCATGGTTATTTTATTTTGCACAGTGTTTGGCAAAAACACTGACCTGTTCTTTCAGCAACATGGAAAAATTTACACAGACTGTCGTCACTACACCAAGTGACGACAGCATTTCACAGTGCCTGAACATTGCCAGTACTGAACACTCCTTGCAGTCAAACAAAGCTAATGTTGCTATGCATGGCTAAGAAACCTATACAAATGAGTCATGAAATTACAGTTTCTGCATGGGATAAGGAGCTAGTCAGTCCTTGAAGCGAACGATTGTTCAAATCATGTGGTACAAGATGAATTGAATCACTTTTGCATTGCCAGAAACTAAAGAAAGGCACAAGAAGTCAACGAGCTCTGATGCCTGCTCAATATCACCTGTGCATCCCTGCTCATGGCATGTGCGGAGCGCATGATTTGATGGCTACCCAGAGATGACAATACCCCGTTCCCCTGGGCAGACCAAATTACTCCGTAACCCCCCTTTAACCACGGTGGACTTCATACAATTAGCGTTTTCTTCACATATTGAACCACAAATTCTCTTCAGTCTTGTTTACGAGCTATAGGAGCTTTTCCGTGAACTGACCACTGAAAAGGGGGATAAGGCACACTACGTGGGTACGATCTCTGACTGTTGACACTGTTCCTCTCAAGCAAAATGCAACAATAAAAAAGCCTATGCATTATGCGAGATTTGAGCTTACTTTCACGAACCACAGGTGTTCGAAGTTGAAAAAAGACAAGTATGATTTGGCTTGTGAAATAATAGACACACATTTTTTTAGTGAGCAGAAGTGTGCAATAGCAGGGGAGATCTTGGTTCAGGTTGCAACTCTTGAATTCCAAAATTATAAGTTTGATGAGAGAAGGAGCACTTCTGGGTGATTTGTTCACACGCTATTATGGGGGAACGTCCCAGGGTTGTAAAAGTGTCAGGAAATTGCTGGTTAGTTACGTGAGGGGTAATTCAGTGTGCAAAGTGGGCTTGGGAAGTAAAAGAAAAGACCTAGCTTTTGCTGTAGAATTTACTCTTCATTCTACAAATTTTCGGTACTGTTCCCTTTAAAGTATTTCTCTCACATTCACAAATAAGGCACCACATTCACCATTTTCTGTCTGTAGGTACACTTCCTAGAATGCACTGTGCAACCGTGGGGAGTTTTCATAATGTGTGCAGTTCAGGTGCTTTTTGGGTAGTGCATTGATTTGATTTGATTGTAGGGTTTAACGCGCCGACGCAACGCAGGCGATGAGGTGCGCCGTAGTGGAGGGCTCTGGATTAATTTTGACCACCTGGGGATCTTTAGCGTGTGCCGAAATCTCTTACACGGGCGTTTTTGCTTTTCGCCTCCATCAGAAAAGCGGCTGCGGCGGCCGGGAATCGAACCCGCGACCTCGTGCTCAGCAGCGCAACGCTTTAGCCACTGAGCCACCACGGCGGGTTTTCTGGGTAGTGCAAGGTTTAGCCAAATACTCTTGATAATGTTTCCTTTCTTGAGAGGGGAAACATTGTGCAGGGGAAACTCTTATCTTAAAGTTGTGATGCTAAGAACAAGCTGCTGAATTTACCTGCTGAAGTTTTGCTGACTAAAAAGCTATTTGCTGTTTGTGCACCATCTAATTGTAGTCTGTGTTTTTTTTTTTAATTTGGTGTTTTAGAAAAGCTTTTTAGGAAAGGTCATTCAAGTAGCGGCTCTTCATTGCAAAACACTTTCCAAAAGTTCGTATTTGATTTGGTACTACCACTTTTCAGTTTGCGTTCAAATTTGCACCTAACCATCACCGTTTCATTGAAGTTAATTCAGGTCAAAGATCTCTCATTTACATTTCTTTACTGACAGGCTTGCTGAGGAAGCACTGTTGGTCATTTGAAGTAGCTCTGCGTAGTTCTATAGCTGCTTTAGCATACGTTCTTCTGTTAAATACTGTTTCTTGCAGTTTCCTCCTGATAAGTGCCTTCACGTGTTGATATATTTAAAAAAATTCTTTTGGAGGTGATCAGAAAACAGAAAAAGTTTAATTAAGGAACATCTGCATTCTCAGAACCAAAAACCTTTTCAATGTCAAACTGTTAGCTAACAGTAAATATAAATTTGCTTTGTTTAACTGTGGCGGTACACTTGACACATGGTTGACAGGTTTTGCATGCTTATTGCGATGCAATTCAAATGCCATGCAAGGATAATCAGCCAAATGCTAATTATCTGTGGTTTAAAAAAAAGGAACAAAAAACTCTCCCTTTTTGGTTTGAGCATCAAAGGTGCTAAATGATGTGTAAATTTTTTGAAATAGTATGTGCACATACCAGTATCCTGGTCTATAACATCTTGCTTACCTTTTGAGGTAGTTTGAGAAAAGAAAGAAAAAAATGAGCTCAGTAGCTTTGCGCAGGACGGTAGACAGCAACGAGGCAGCGGCTGTAATTGCTCTCTAACTACCTTCCCAAACTCGCCGCTTACAACAGCTTCTTGTGAGGCTAAAATAAGGGAACCCACTCCATCAACTGTCGCTTGCAGCCTGTGCAGGATGCAGCTGCAGAGGTCATTAGCGGATCATTGTTAAGGCCTTCTCTGCAAGGTCTTTAAGCTACTGCACTACCAAGTGGGCCGTCTGTATTTTGAGAAAAATGTCCTTGAAGTGGGCCTTCCTTAGCAGGCACGCGATCAAGCTTGAGCTGAGGGCTATGGCAAACTGTCATTTTTGCAAATGCAGAAAAGACTAAACTGAATATTGGGATCGTCACTGAGTGGCATTTTTAAGGGAGCCTGGTCGAGCATGTAGCATTGGGGAGGGCAAGAACTGTGTGCATCGTGTCTAGTTAATCAGCAACCCTCTCAGTGCCACAAGGCCTGGCTGCACTGTATGGCACAGAAGGGGTGAATGAATCTGTGGCACTTGTCAGTACAGACTCTGAAGACTGAAAGTCGGAAAGCCTGAGCATAAATGCGGTAAGCACCATAGTTGACTGTGTGCTAATGCAGAAACATAGGGATAGTTTTTCTGCGGGGCAATCTTCCAGCGCTCAGCACAAATTCATGTCCAGTTTGTAATTGGTGAGTGCTGTAATTAGTGTGTTACGTCTACAGAATGCTTGTAATGCATAAAAAGTGAGAAGAAAGCTAGCTGCCAAACAAAAATTTGGGTGTCCAGCAAATTTAGTTGGTTAGACACACAGGTGTTCTTTTTTTGTTGTTTTAGCTGTGGCAGGTTGACTCTTAAGTGCATCCCATTTCGTTCTATGCTTACATGACTGGGTGGCCACATGAACAAAAGTAATCATCTCAGAACTTTGCCTAATTATCGAGCTTTTTTTTTTTGAAGTAACTTACGAAGTACTAATCACTTCTGTTGCTGGTTCAAAGAAGTTCATATGACACCCATTTCAATTGTTCTCAAATTCTGTAGGTTAGTCTAGCAAAGGGTGCCATTCCAAGTCATGGTTGCAAAACAAACTACTAAAAATGGACCTCAAAGGCCCAGGATCATGTGTGCCTTGATCATGCACTCCTGCATGTGCTGGAGTGCTATTGTGGTTTTTCAGGCCACACAAGTGTTTAATTCAGAGCTCAGCTACTCAAGGCGCAATGGCCTTTTCCACCTTTTGGGATGTGTGCTCAAAACTAGTTATTCAGAGGGAAAATGAGTTATCAAATTCTAGGTAACGAAGTAAATTAAATTGCCATGTAGTACGTGGGGACGCAGGGCAAAAAGCACTCCTCCCCCCTACCCCCCCCCCCCCTAAAAAAAGGGAATCAGTGTTTTAGTTTATTTTTGAATTTCATTCAAGAGCTAGTAACCTAACTGTCTAAGTCATACCTAGGCCTGTGCATTATAAAGGAAGCTTTAGTTTATTCATTGCGTCGATGTGCTGCGATGAGGAGGGTGTGATTTCAAAGCATATCCACTGAAAGCCTACCCAGCCCTAGAGCAAATTGCCTGCAAGAGGATTTATATTAGGATTTATTTATTTCTCCTAATCTTCATTTATGGTGGCTGTTTTGAAAAGTGTAATCACTGCTTGTTTGTTGTTTTGTTTTGTTTTTTTTAATGCTAAAGGCTGCCAGACAAGTATAAAGTAGCCAGTAGAACACTAGCTCTAGCCTCGTTCAACTTCCTTGGAGCTGATCGTGTGGGTGTCAGTTGATGAAGTGCTTTAAATTAAATTAAATGAGCATCAAAAGCCCTGGAACGTTAGCAGTGACCACTGATAGCAATGCTTACTGCACTTTATGGGCTCTTGCTCTCAGCACTTGGTGCAGGCAACTCAAGTCTGTGAATCTGGAGCACAGGTAGTGGGGCCTGCAAGGCTGTAAAGTGGCCTGCATGAACGTATAAAAACTGCTCTTGAACCGCATGCGTTGGTGGGGGCTCTTTCTCTTTTTTTTTTTTTTTTTTTTTTGAGAATTTCTACCTGGAAAGTAAAATGAGGCTTTCTTGAATCTTTGAGTGCTGTTCATCTTTTTTCCCCCCGCCTCGCTACGTGTGTAGGAAAACAATTGTTATTGTACCGCAAAAAGATTTTGTATCCAGTTTTCGAAACCTCTTTAGTGAGGAGTACAACTGCAAACTTATTGTTTAAGAGTTCAATCCTTTCTTGTGTACACAAACAGTGTCAGGTTTCTTATGATTCAGCAGCTGCCAAACAATGGCAGCTGTGTAGTGGTCGTTCTTTCTTTTTTTTTTTTTTTTAAGAAAGTGCATAAAACTGCAAAATGGCGCCGTAGTTCTATTTCATGGGTATTTTTGGCTTTATCGCGTCCATGAAAGTGGCAAAGAGATATATACTTTCGCTTACAATAGTTTTTTTCATAAGTCTTATCTTTCAAGCTTTCGCCTCGGGAACTGGCCTCATAGCACGGCCGTGAGCCCCTTTCCCTTACTCTCCCCCGTCTCCCATTAAAAAGCCTGCATGCGTACCCTACAAATTTATAGCACCTTTCAGGAATGTAAATTTGCAGTGGAGCAGCACTTTTCTTTTTCTATGCCAGAAATAAAAACAATACTTAACACAATATGCCAGCTGCACAAATTTCAGTTGAATCGGACGTGTAGTCCGAAATTCCACCGTTTAGCCGCACATCCCCCCTGGCAACCTGATGATGGCTGTGGAGCTCTTGGAGCTCTTTGAACGCACTGGGAAGCTACTCGTACCCTGTCTACTATGTTTTCCTTTTTTTTTTTCTTTACTTTATTGCAACTAAAAAGGAAACACCACGTTTAATAGTCGGATATTTCAAGTTGAAGTTTTGCTGTGCCAAAGCTGCTCCTGGACTATGAGGGGCACAGTAGTGGAGTGCTGTGGATTAATTTTGACCACCTAGGCACCTTTAACATCGGTCAGCAGTGTCTTATTCATATATATATATATATATATATATATATATATATATATATATATATATATATATATATATATATATATATATATATATATATATATATATATATATATATATATATATATATATATATATATAAGCCCGGTTATAACGAAGTAAGCGGGAATCTGAAATTTCTTCGCTATAACCGCTTTTTCGCTATACGTATCTGGACTATTATAAGACCGCTATAATTGGGACGGGAAGTCAAGATCACTTCGTTATAACCGCTATATCGCTGTAAGTGGGTTCGTTATAAATGGGCTACACTGTATGTATATATATCTATATATATATATATACACACAGGTCACTGCTTGAAGTCATTAACCTCGGGTATGTCCCAAGTAAAAAGACATACACCAGCAGATGCTGTGTGAAGGTTTGCATTTAGGTTCTAGAGCCAAGCATAGCCAAGTGTGATAAGGTGCAGAGTAGCAGTGGGCATGGATTCGTGGAGATCCCCTTGTCATGTGCGCTGGGAATTCACATACATGGAACTGGTGGATGACTGGGGACGTGGGCAGCATTTAGGACTTAGTGGGCCCACCCCCGGGATCTTCTTCTCTGCACGCTGCCGGGTGCACTAGCCATGGGTTACTGTGTTCATTCTAATGCTTATGCAACATACTTCCTAAATGTCTCCACAGTTGCCAAGTAAATTAGATGCCTGACCGATGATTTGAAACTTGTAAGGGGCCCAGTAACCGTTAATGGCAGCATATGGATTTTTGTGTTTCCTCTGTGCCAGCTCTGTGCCTTTTGTGTGTCTGACTAGTATGTATTGCAGCCCCTCTTTGTCAACAAGAACAGTACTTTAGGGGGAATGTGTGGGTACAGTGAAATGTACGTGTACACAATATCACCATTGCTCTTGTGTAGTGTGTGTGTGTGTTTGTGTTGTTTTTTGTTGTTTTTTCGTTCGTGGAACTACAATTTATTTTCTGATAGTGCAACATATTTCATAGGCCTGCCGAAATGTTCATACTGTTAGTGCATTATGCTTAACGAGTGTGCTGGCAATGCAGTTTTGCGAGATCAGCTGAGTAACAAATGCTTTTTGGATGCCGTCGCTACTGCACTTTGCCATATTTGTAATATGGGAAGTTTGTGATATTACCGCAGCAGTTATAACTTGTTTTGTTGCGGTAGAAAAAAAAATGGCTTACCTGCATTAATGGCTAGATTACACTGAAATATCATTTATAAATGGTATTTTTTTTATGTTTTGCTCCTAATATTTTTTACCGCTAAGCTTACTTGTTTGTTTTGTAAAAAGAGAAAAATCGATGTTTGAGACGGGTGAGCGGCTGGCAATTACTGTCCCGCAAATGGAGCAGAAATTGTCACCATATAGGTGTGGGGTTGTCTAGCCCTTTTGTCCCTAGCTGCAACCCTAGAAAGCTCGTGCTGAGGCCCATCGGCAACTGCATTTGATCCACACAAAAGGGAGCATGACAGCTGTTGAGGACTTGGGCACAAATATGCAAACCCTTCACTTTTGCTGAGAAGCCAGGCAAGTGCACTTGTCAAGTATGACAATAGGTGTACGTGCACTTTTTGGGTTAAAAAATTGTTGACACCCACGTCTCATTGAAAGTTCGCAAGCTGTGGTCCCGTTTTGGTGGGTGTGAAAGAGTATGCAATGGGCAAAAAAAGAATTACCTTATGTGGTTATTGGAAAATACCCACTGGGGTTAATTAAGCTGAAGTGTTTGCCAGGCAGGCGCAAAAAGGTTAGTTTTGCTGTGATGTATGCACTTGGGGCCTGAGTTCCGTACGTATGAAAGTATGTGGTGATCCTAGTGATCCTTTTCCTTCTTGAGCTATCAATTCTTGGCCTCATGGTTGCATCTACATCGTTTGTCTGTATAGTACATCATTTTCTGAGTCCAAGTGTTGGAAGTGTGGGTCATGTGACTTACACAGTGTGCTCTTACCGGGCTTCTGCAGCAACCTTCTTGGCGCCTTTGGGGTGAAGAGAAAAGTGACGGAGCAGTCTACACGGTTTACCTTAAGAAAGTGCGATACCACCCAAGCAGCTCACTCAGCCGACATGTAAGTCTCTGGTTTGCTTTCAACATCCCCGTAACAGGTGTCGGGCTTTTGCAGTTCTTCATCTGGGAGATGCTTATATGTAGTGCAGCGCACTGTTCTGTTTGTGCTGTGCTCTACAAAATACTGCATTTTCTTGCTCTATGTTATGATTATATTTACAGAAACTTTAAAAAGTTTCTCTAAATGTACTTTGAATTCTCACATTGCAACAGGAAAAGCATAAGAAGCATTGTTGATGTTCAGAAAAATTAGAAGTACATGTCAGAAAAATTAACACTGGGTCGATTAGCTTCAGACCATTGTCTTATGGGTGCGCGTTTCCAAGGTTCAACAAGAATTGCAGCGTGGGACACCTCCTCAAGTATCTTGGTAATTTAATTAGCTACTTCAGAAAAGACTGACAACAGTATCTCTGCACAACCATTTATCTCTTAGCGCTGTTATTGGTATGCAAACAATTTTGTTTTAATGGAGTTAAGAAGGGGGAGCTGAAATAACTCTGACATGAATGTTGCTTTGTTGTAGCCATTGCCCACATCTGCCACCAATTTAGTTTAGATTAATTCCGATTACTTCATTCTTTTGAGTACTTAGCCTGTGTTGTAACAAGGCTTAACCTATTCGTGGTGCACTGGCTAACTGTTCATTTGCTGTAACTGTTGGCTGTCAGAAAATGGTTTTGTACTTAGCCAGTAGTCAAGCAACAAAAAACCGTTGAATAGAGTGGCCGGCATCAGCCACTAAAAGAATCTAGAAAAAGGGCCTTATGGGTGTATGAGTTTCCACTCCAAGGAGCAGTGGGCTCGGAAATAAAGCTCCAGCGAGCTTGACAATACTGCTGCAAGAAAAATTTATATGTGCGGCTATGTGTAGACCAGAGGTCAACTAAAGTATAGATGAGAATATATATCTTGGGCTGTGAATTTTACCACTGAGGTCAGTGGATTTTCGTCGTTACTCTTCCCCGACTTTTATTAGGTCATTTTAATGTGCGTTTTTTTATATGGCAGTGTTGGTCCCTAGATTGTGACGTTACTCCACCAAGGTTACAATGGCAAGATCACAACCTTTTCCTCACTGAGTGAACTCACATTGGAGAAATGAGAGAGAAATGTGTATCTATGGCTGAAAGAATTTTTGCTAATCTGCAGGTGTGCTTGGCATAGCAGGCAATACCTGAGGCTGAGTACTGCAGCCTTTTCGGGCCTACGTTGAGTTGATTTTTGTGATTTACAACAGAACCAAACTTCGACTGTTGCATATGCATTTCCAAAATTTGTGAGGAGTTAATCGAGGCCTTAACTGGCAGGACAGGGTAGCTTTTATTCTGAGCCATTGACTCAAACGAGGTGTACGTAAGCAAGCTTGGCTGCCTTGCACACATGCTTGCCCAGGACTCTGAGGACTTGGTGTCCCACCTGGAGTGGGAGACCGTGCGAGTGCGGGTCATCAAGGCGGGTCCCCTGGAGGCGATCGTGGCCAACCTGGCTGACGATGAGGGGGGCCTGGAGCCAACAAATGTCAACGTGTTCCTGGCCACCTATCGCTCGTTTGCCAGCCCCCAGCAAGTGCTGGATGCCTTCCAGGCCAGGTGGGCCGTTTCTTCCCCTCGGTGTGACTTTGTTTCCTAGCACGCATTGTCTGATAACCTTCAGCTTAGGATTTAGCGTGACCTGAGCACCTTCGGCCAGTCTGTACGGATTTTGTTAATGAGTCGGGAGTGTTACCAGTTGCGTTTTCCCTTCGCCATCCTCGCACGAAATGGCAGTGAGCACACACTTGGAAGCTCTCCAGGGAGCATTTAACATATTGCGATTACCTTTGTTTTATACGAACCGGGTCCGAATGGAAGCAATGGTATTATACTCAGTTACAACTCAAGAACGGCACCACCTCATGTAGTGTATCACTCCGCCAAAGCGCCGGACCCGTGACGTCAGTGCACGCGCGTTTTGAAAGGGGTTTGCTATGAATGCGTGATATCGTCTGCCTTGTCTCACGCAGTTTGTTTGTCGTCACTGGAGTCGTTTATAAGCATATTAAGTCTAAAAAATCACAGGAACGGCTCACGCCATGTTCAAAATATTCCCAGTAACGCCCTACTTGCGCCGCGCGGAGAAACATCCGGCTACGGTGATAAGGCACAGCGGCAACTTCCGGTGCCGTTCTTAAGTTGTCACCGAGTATAGTATCTGAGAAGATTAGGATAGCATCAAATTTCATTAAAAACCAGTATGATGTCGTTACAGTAGTTTACAAACAGCACATGGAGTTTTCTCTTCTGCTGCCCATTGCAGGTGAACTAATTTTCTAGTCTTCTGCTAATGGGTCAAATAATTGATTACTTGGGTTGAAAGCACAATGCAGCCACAAACAGACTTATTAGTTCGATACTAAAGATTTATTACCCTACCGGGCACTTAACCATAAGAAGTTTAAAATATAGAATTTAATATGCTGATAAAAGGTCTTGCCTACAAGGCGCACTGGAGTGGAACATTCAGAAGCACCATATTTACTCACGTAATGAGTCCACTTTTTTTTTTTTTTTAGAAATTAGGGGGGGGGGGGGGGCAGAATTCGGCAGAAATTCGGGGTAGGGTTCATCATGTGGGAAAAAGTTGCAACAGATTTTTAAAAGTTGAAATTTCATACAATAAAGATGCTTAGAGAAGCGCTGCCAAAACCTTACCTTTCCAGTAAAAACATGTAGGCAATTATATAATCAATTTCTTTTTCATTCACGACATGCTAGTGGCCCCCTGCTTGCCATTGTCCCCCTACTTGCCATCATAGCTGTCCTCTTCACTGAAGTTGCTTGCTACTTCACATTCATCATCTGCCCACGGCACGTCGTCTTCCGTGCCATCCAGGCACTCCAAAACTTTTTTTCACACAGGGAAACTTCCTTTCTTTGGGCCCACGAAACGCACGGCAATCCCTGTTCATTGCCCAAACCTCTTGTTTTCGCTTTTAGTGTACCCACACTGGGTCAACACTGAAGTGCCACCCAATAAATTTTTTTATTTTTGTTTTTATATATATATATGCTTAAACCAGGGGCATAGCGAGGGGGGTGTTTCAGTGTCAGAACACCCCCCGAAATTTATGCATTCAGAAAAATTGCAAAGAAATTGGGCATCTGGTGTAGTCTTTCTCTTTTTTTGTTTTTTTATTTCCCAGTGTCGTATAACAACCCCCAAAATATATTTCTGGCTATGCCACTGGCTTCAATGCATTCTCCACCATCTTCAGTTTAAAATTGCCTGTGTAGCTCATGTACTGGCTCATCGTACGCCGTGCTACGGGAGCACAAAAACAGGTCGGAACACAGCTGAACAACAAAACCATGGAGCGTAATGATAAGTTGCTGAACGGCACAGAGCAGGGAAGAAGTGTGGAGTACGTTTGGTGCTTTGTTCACATGTCGCACCGCTTTAATGGCATTATACGCAAGAGGGTTTGTTTTTGGTGTTTAGTAGGTGGCATTCCAATAGTGCGCAATTTTTAAATTGTGGGCCATGGCATTCACACTCGCACCTTCGGCTACTGTTCAGGTTTTTTTTTTTTTTTTTTAAAGAATGCTTTTCTAGTGTTTCTGCCTGTACTGTGGCATGATATCAAGTTACTGCAATCATCGATGGCATCAGCAACTATGTCGAAATGAAAACATATTGAGCAGTATCTTTTCTATTCCCGCTGCATTTTTTATGCAAGGTAACCAGAAAGTACAGTTTCAAGAAGAAAAGGGGGTAAGGTGGGGGGGGGGTTCATTACGCATGTGGGTTCATTACGCAAGTAAATACGGTAGTTTGAGTATCTGTCGATCTTGAATGCACAGCAAATGTTGTCCACCCAGGTGCATTTTGTGTATACCGCCCTAATGAGAATTGTGTCTGCCAACGTTTGCAAAATGCCATCCTTTCAATTTCTCATGGTGTCTACAATACTTCTTTTGTGCACAGGTTTCGGGAGCTGAAGAACAGGGATGGTGCCAAGGGCCCCAGTGCATCATCCCAACGGCACTACCAGTAATTGAACTATGCCGTTCCCATTCATTGTATAAGAGAGCTTTCAGCTTTGTTGTTGGCTAGAACCTTAGATGCGCTTCCAGAAGGCACGATGCTTTTAAGGGAGGAACTGCCGTGCCATTGGGGCCAAACTGTGCCACTGGGCATAAGCCTACAGCATGTTGCATCGGGTGTAGCCCGAAACAACCCATTTCCATTTGAACCCGTCCCACTTGAACCCATTCCTGAAACGGCCTTCCCGTTTGGCTCGTCCCGTGTGTGCCCGTTCCCAAAACGCCCTTCTCGTTTGACCGCTTTCCGTTCCAACCCGTTCCCAAAACACCTTTCCCGTTTCAACCCGCTCCCAAGACGCCCGCCTCAAATAGTTCAGATAACTTTCTCAGCTCGCAGTGCGCTTTTAGCCTCCGAAATTGCGCTGGGCAAGGTGGTGTAGGTTATTGAGCTAGTACTACAACATATTTAACTCATTTCTTGCCTAATTATTTAGCGCGGGGGCAAATTCTATTTCACCTTGACCCGAACTCTACTCGGTAGATGGCGCCACCAACACGGTTTTTTTTTTATTGCTCTACAGGCGATGGCTACAGTATTCTCAAAACAACTACAGTTATTGTGAACTACAGCATCAAAATTATGAGTGATTTGCTTTGAAACTAATTCATTAGATGTTGCTACTTGCGCCGCGGTGGCCGGAATACGCGAACCGCAAACGGTGTGCTAACCGGTAACACGGTAAATAGTGACGCAAACACGGTAGCGATATGCTAAAAGTCCCTATTAAGGACGGATAACTACCTAAATGTTTGCGTTTGCTTTTCCATGGACTGTGTGCCCGCCAATGTATTATCCGTAAAAGGTACACGCAAGAGAACAAAGCTTGGGGTGTTCTTAACGCCTGGAACAGTTCTATTTTGTTAATTCTCATCCTTTTTTTTTTTGTATGTGTTGCATATAAGTGCATGCGCATTCGTATATGCAACCGTAGGGGCTGAAACTATCACCGCTGCCGTGGAGTACGCATGCGAGCAATACGTTCCAGACCGCTCGACCAACTCAGAAGCAGACGGAAGGGTGTGCTTTCAGCTGTCTGTAATTCACCAACGCTGTACGGGGTCGGACGTAACGGAGCAACTTGCGTGTTGTTTTTTAATTGGCGCCGCGTATCGTAAAACGGACCATTGCGAAAAGGTTGCAGGTTAATAGGGCATCTGCATACTTTGGCTCCGCCAGCCGTAACGTTTTTTTTTTTTTTTTACGAGGTTAAAATAGAGTCGGACGTAAGTATAATTTCGAAAATCGCACGCCTTGGTCCGAGTCACCCGAGTCGAAACTGGGTTCGTTATTCCACGAAGAGGCTAAACGTAAAAATACGAAACGGGAAGGGCGTTTTGTACCGGGTTGAAGCAGCACGGAACAATCGAGAAGGTTCAAATGAAAATGGGTTCAAATGGGAACAGGCGAAATGGGAAAGGGCGAAAGGGAAAGGCCGTTTTGCGGCGGGTTGAAACGGGAAGGAACAAACGGGAAGGAACAAACGGGAAGGATGAAATGGGAATGGGTTCAAACGGGAACCTCCCGTTGCATCAAGAGCCTGTTTTCTCTCTCTCTCTCTCTCTCTCTCTCTCTCTCTCTCTCTCTCTCTCTCTCTCTCTCTCTCTCTCTCTCTCTCTCTCTCTCTCTCTCTCTCTCTCTCTCTCTCTCTCTCTCTCTCTCTCTCTCTCTCTCTCTCTCTCTCTCTCTCTCTCTCTCTCTCCCCTTCCCTTCCCTTCCCTTCCCTTTTTCTTCTCAGAAATCACAGCATTCCTGTGCGGGAAGCATGCGGAGCTTCCCCAGTTTGCAAAGTACGGGTAGTTAGTGGACAGGTTGAGTATTTCTGTTGGACAGAAATTTCAGTAAACACGTGAAAGTTAATTTGGCATCATTGGTAGAAACAGTTTGTGACGAGTTCAAAAATCTGCATCAGAGTTTAAAAGCAGAAGTAGGGCAACAGGATTGAGTGTGCGTCAATGTGAAGCTGTTGATTGCATGACAACTCGGTTTTAAGAGGAGGTGGTAACTGTTGCCCACTTTCTCTTGAGATGGAGCCTTGGTGGTGTGGGCGAACAGAGGTGGGGCTTTACGTGGGTAGTGTTACAGGATCGCATGTGGCGTATAATTTGAATTTGAGAAACCGGTAAGCCAGTAAGTGCACCCCTAACTTGTTAACAGCACAGCACTGCTAATGTCAGGTGACAGGCCAAGGGTGCGACAACATGCAAGTCTGTCCTGAGTGTAGTTAAAGTTCAGGCTGGGTTTGAAAACTCGCATTAGTTGTGTGAGAGGCACTGAGAATTTTTCTTAAAGCACAGGGTAAAGTGAAATTTTTAAAAAGGTGACTTTTTTTTCTTCGCGATTGGGGAAGTTCACCTCGTTATGCACATTTTTTATAATCACACTTATCTTGGAAGGTTGTACTTCTGGCTCAAAAACAGTTTTTCCGTAAGCAAGTAGTAAGTGACCACGTCTCATTTTAGAATGTGCTCTGTGTTTATTGTCATTTTTTCCATCAAGAAACTCCCAGCTCCAGATCAAAATGCTAGTCTGGAGCCAGCTGTATTAATAAATTTTTTTGGCAACCATTTCATGGCTGATTTTTAGCCAAGGCAATCCAAAAACGCTGTGCACGTTTTTTCCACATTTGTGCTTCGGAGCCGTGCGCCAAAAGTTTTCATTGGGCTTCACACTCTCAAAGTTGCAACATTGGATGCTGTTCTTTATTCATGATGGTAGCATCGCATGATCCAGCATTTCGAAATCATTCGGATTGAACCCTGGGTGCAGCACCATCACCAAGTGGCTAAAAGAGGTTGACCACAAGCAAAGATATTTCGCGAACAGAGCTGCACGACAGCTTACAAAATAAGCAAGGCAGGACAGATGACAGGCTGAAAAGCAAAAAAATGACTTCGGCGGTGATTGCAAAGCTGGTGCTTACTAAATAAATGACTTGAGTGATATTTGTGGCAAAAAGTATTGCTTTTCACCTCTTTTCTTACTTTAAACTCAATTGTCTGAAAAGTGTTTTTCATTACATAGGTACCATGATTTTCTATACCTTCCAGGATAACCAGCTGATTCTTTTTTCCTGTTATCTACATAAATTGTCACATCTACTGTGCCAGAATTGAAAATATGCACGTAACTGTTTTTTGGTACAGAATTTTCAATATGTAAATTAAGCCAAAATGTAGGTACTGATGGCAAAAAATTATTAAATATTTAAATTATACTTATTTCAATATTTCTGGTACAGTTAGAAGAGCCCAAAATGTGAAATAAAATGATGTACACATTATGTAGATACCTTTAGTAGGTGCTGAGAAAAATGTACCTCAAAATGGCCCAAAATGCGTGGGAAGTAAAGGCTTAGCCTGTTCCCTTAAATGGACTAGTGCTACACCGACTGGAGTTTACTTTGCCTATGTTACTTTACTGTAATCTACTTTATCCAAGTATGCTGTCTGTTCTGATGAAGTTTGCAACAGTTTAGTTAATCACTTCTGTTAGCAAAAATCCGCACATCCGCACTGTGCAGAACATTTCAGTTACTGAGCCATCTTCACCGCGTGACTGCTCCCTTGTGAAAGCTTGCTGGCATCAACTCAGACTCGTGTGCACCAGTTGTCCGCAGTAATGGTTCTAATTTTGAGTGTGAAGGTGACTGTGCATTGCCAGAATGAGTTCTGCCAGTGGAAGTATTTTGAACTGGCACTGAATGTCAGGAGGGGCCTGCCCACCAAGTTTTATTTTCAACTTCGAGCAGATCTCTTGCCCTTGCGTGCTTGTTTGGGAATTATTTGAATAAAGTATTCTACTGAATTAGTATTTGCTAAACTATTTGACTGACACTGAGTTTTGCGAAGTTTGCCTAAGTGACATTGCTGGGAGAGTCCTGAGCACACGGTACAAGTGAACGAGAGAGTGGAACCCCCTGCTCCGGCTTCCCCCCCCCCCAGGGCCCTGGTGCAGACGCTGGTGGTGTGGCTGGACATGTACCCCGAGGACCTGTACGAGCCACCCCAGTTCTCGGTTCTCCACCAGCTGGTGGCCCTGGGCCAGCTGGAGCCCGGCTGCAGCCTGGAGCTTCGGGCGAAGCACCGGCTGCAGCAGTTCCTCGAACGGGACCCCGAGAAAGGTGGGTGGGGCTGCTGGGTGGGAGCGGGTTGGGGAGAGCGGGCCAGCTGGAGTGAGGGTGCATGGTTGCTTCCCCCCCTCCGCAGAGGGGCCTTTTTTCAAGCCGCCGCCCTGGGGCACGGTGTTCGGGAACACCTGGCCAGGTGCCCAGGCTCGGGCCCAGGTGGCTGGTGGGCCGCTCTGGCTGCAGGACCTGGCAGAGGAGCACATAGCCCAGCAGCTGACCTGGATGGACGCGGTGAGCCTTCCTCCTTTCTTTTCATTCCTGCCTCATTGTTTCATTGGGGACGTGTACCCTGGTCCCGTGCCTCAGGGATTGGTTCTGTGGGCAGGAAACAGAAAATTGGCACGCTACCTACAGTCCCCGTGCAAGCAGCTATTTGCAGGGTGGAGGGAAAAACTAATGGGGGGTGGTGAAATCTTTGTGCTGCTCATGGAATCACTGGTTTGGCAGAAACATAAAATAAAATTGCAACTTGTGCAATTTTACACTCACATGTTGAAGAATCTCAGGTAGTCAAAATTAGTTTTCTTCCACTTAAGTGTGCATGGTGTAGCCTCAGCACATTAACTCTTTTGTTACCGCGGAAAAATGGCCGATTTTGAGTGCTTCCACAAAACATTTTTTTTTTCTTCTCTTGAGCTAGTGGACGCATTTAGCATTGCTATGTGTGAAATTGTAGTTTATACATTGCTCTTTCAAACATGTAACAGCAGTTTTGTGAAAGGTACAAATATTTGCAGTTTATTGGTCAAATAACCAGAAAAAAAATGCACAAAAAAGTATACGTACAACACATATAGGCCATTGTACTGAGCCTAAAAATTATTTTGAGAATTGTAAGATATACAAGTTGTTTCTTGGTTTGTGAGCTATGATTCAATGTATACATCAACGCTGTACACCAAGTTTTGGATTTTTGTGGGCCCAACAACCTAGCGGCCCTGACGGCTGTGCCACTCCGCGAAGCCACTTGAGTGTAAGTCGGTCTCTCTAAAATATGCATCCAAGCATACTTGCTTGTGTTCTCACACAAAATTCTTATCACTTCTGTGGTAAAAAACAACAACAAAAAACGGCGCTCTTGAGAAGCGGTGCACGTCGCTCTGCAGCGCTAATTTGGCATGAGCGCCACCTTGAAGGGGATAACGCAATATGGCATGGTGCATTTGGCAAAATATCCCCACCGCACATTGTCCACACCCTACACATGAAAGTAAAATTCGGTCGTCAGATAGGAAGCCCATTTTGTGTATAAATACAGCGCAAAGTCAAAAACGAACCTTACCCCCAGCACTTGTCGGAGTCTGAAGCCGTTGAATGGGAGCGTCTTTATCAGAACTAAAAGCTGACGAACCCACGCCATTGCTGGAGTCATCACTGCTTCTGAGGTAAGAAAAATCAGAAGTCCCTGCCACAGCTATCCGCTTTTGCAGAGCACGCTGTGAAGTGGGCGCCATTTTCGCGCAACTTGCCGCTTTCGCAGGTTCAAATGTCACTTTCGACACCGTCTCAACACGCGAACTGTAAACAAACGATAATGAAATCGAAAAAGGAGTTGCCAATAAACGCTCCAGATGGCGTTAGTTGTCCGCAAGGCGCCATTTTTAGCCTTCGCGGGATGTTTGAAATCGTCAGAACTCTGTGTCCGATGGCCTATGGTGCAGTAAGGGAAGAGTCGAGCTCCAAATGTGAAACGGTCTTTAAAAGCAAGTACTACTGGCAAATAGTGGATTCTTTTGCCACAAGCCGATGTATCAACCTTGCATCGGATATAATAGGAGAGGAACTGGTCATGTTAAAGAGGTACGATCTTTTCTACTTAGCCTATTAGATTACATGTTGCCCAGAGTCAGAAATGATTACCGAAACCAACTCACAGCAATTTTTTTTTTTTGTATTTATCGGCAAACCTGCAGGTGACAAAGTGGTTGATTTTTGTGTTACAGACTGTATTCCTGAAACGTCCAGGCTGCACGGAAATGGGACATTTGCAGACATCAGTGCAGGGACTATTCTTATGCTTGCTGTGCATGTTAAAAGAGCAAAGTTAAAAAAAAAAAAAAGACTAGCACAAGGGATTGTTGAGAAGAGCGGCAAAATCTTGATGCAAAAGAATACGCTGCTGGCAAGAGGTGCTGGATTTTTCAATTTTAGGGGAGGTCTGGTCGGCATGCCTTGACACGGTGACAATGCTTGCCTTAAAGGGACACTGAAGTGAATTTGTCAAGCTCCCTTTTTTGCTTGGACTGCGTAGACTGGCTCAAATTAGCACACTTTTCATCGTTTATCCGGTTCACAAATCGGTAATTATTTTACAAAGCGCGAAAGAAGAAAAACTACCATGCGCGGTTTGCGGCGGCCGCACCAACTAAAGCTGTGACGTTAGGAGGAGCGAGCACCGTGATTGGACGATGCCCAAGGTGAGCAACCAAACAAGTTTCGGTTTCGGTTTCGGTTCTGTAAAACACAGCTGGTGGCGTTGTTGGACGGGCATTCTCAATAACGCAGTAATCATCGTACCGCGCTTCTGCCATGTTGTCAGCTGTGGAAATGCATAAAGATAAGCCTCCCAGGACGGCTTGGAATCGTAGCATTCACTAGCCGAGGCCTACGCAGTGCATGGACGCCCTCCGCGTACCCACAGACGCCCAAATGTCATGCGCTTTTCCCCCATATTTGGAGCTTGCCTCACTCATGCCTGTACCGTAAAAAGCGTGTTCGCACCAGGCCAAGGGTCTGTTCATTCTGGCCTGTGCCCACTGCCCGCAAGCAGTCGGTGCTTATGGCAACAGCACGCCAACGAGAACTCGCTAGCGCGCCAGTGCCAGCCTGCGCGCGTTCTGTGAACTAGTTCGTGGAGCCATGAACGTTGCGGCCCAAAAAAAAGGTGAACTCAATGTAGAAAACATCGGCAGAAAACGAAAAAGTTAACGTACAAAAAAAAAGCACGTACCCGCGGGGACTCGAACTCGTGACTTGCAAAACACTTGCGACAACACACCTAGCGCCCCTGACCACTAGGCCACGAGACCGGCTCAGCCGACCTTGGTAATATAAGGTATATATTGTACAACACGTTTACACTTTTATTTAGTTTGGGCATTTCAAGCAGCTTAGGTGACTATTTGTTGTATTGCGCTCGTGCAGTAAGCGTACCCCGAGTTTCCACAATAGCTCACGTCTAGCAATTGCATTTCGTAGACGGAAAAGCGTTCGCAGATGCGTAGTCGTGCTGCTGACCGCTGTGGTTGTTCGCCCAGCGCAAAAAAGTGCTTCCCGCACCCTAGTTTTACGCCGTACGGTAAAAATAGCAGTTGATTTGATTTCCTTAGTACCTATATTGACTTCGCTGACTCTTCTCCCACCTTCAAGAGGCCTTATATTTTCCTACTGGCGTACCAGTCAGCGAAGCGCCGCATGTGCGCTTGTGCAGCGCTTGTGTGAAGCGACCTTGACTTGGAGCTAGATACAGTGTACAAACTAACCAAGTAAAGAAAGGCACATTCTTCCATTCACAAACGTGTCCTGGCTTCGTTTCAACTGAGCGAACGAATTGCGACGACCCGTCGGCGGCCGGCGGACGAAACGCTGGGCCGACTGACTTTGTCTGAAGGCCGGGGAGCCGTGCAGTAGCGCAGCCAATTGCGAGCTCGGCACCTCCTGACGTCACACGAAAACGCCACAGAAAATGGGCGAGCGTAAAGAGAGGAGGACAGCATTTTCGAATTATGTTTTCTACTATATAAAATCGCGTAAACGCGCCCAGAGTGGTCGAAACTTGGCCTGGGGACTCCGGGCTACAATTTGCGCTAGTAATCCCGCAATGTTTACATATCACTTCAGTGTCCCTTTAACACGTTCCTGTGGCTAAATGGAAAGTGAGACAAGCATGCTTGCCTGCAATAAACGGATGCGTGATAATGATGAAAGTGGGTGCTAGCTACCGACATACAGTAAAACCTCGTACGAGAGACCCTCAAGGGACCTGGGAAACGTGTCTCTTGTAACCGAGGTCTCGGGTATGTAATGTTGCTAACATAACGAACACAGGGAAACCAACCAAACCTGTCTTTATTCAAATGTCTCCTGTAACCAAGTGTCTCTTGTAACAGTCTCTTGTAATGAGGTTCTCTCCACCCGCCGCGGTGGCTCAGTGGCTAAGGCGTTGCGCTACTGAGCACGAGGTCGCGGGTTCGATTCCCGGCCGCGGCGGCCGCTTTTCTGATGGAGGCGAAAAGCAAAAACGCCCGTGTGTACGAGATTTCGGCGCATGTTAAAGATCCCCAGGTGGTCAAAATTAATCCGGAGCCCTCCACTACGGCGCGCCTCATCGCCTGCGTTGCGTCGGCGCGTTAAAACGCTACAATCAATCAAATCAATCAATCAATGTAATGAGGTTCTACTGGGGTGGATAAAAATGTGTAACCTGTCAACGTATTGCGTGGAGCATGTTTGTTAGCAGAAAAGTGCAATCGCAGCGTTGCTGCGCATGACGACCCCGCAGGGGAGGAGGGAGGTGGGAACTCTATTAGCATTGCTGGCCAGTGGACCCCCCCCTGACAAGATTATGACATCCTGAATTTGTGTGGCTTAAAGTTG
Source organism: Haemaphysalis longicornis (assembly GCF_048455015.1). NCBI lineage: Eukaryota > Metazoa > Arthropoda > Arachnida > Ixodida > Ixodidae > Haemaphysalis > Haemaphysalis longicornis. The sequence goes on along the minus strand of NW_027526203.1, from coordinate 337,485,923 downwards.
ACAGCTTCCTGCCTGCCGACATTTCTCTGAAACAGGACACTTGTCTCTCGCTCGCTAAAGCAGTGCACTGTCAAAATGCGAAAAAATTTCCTTGTAAGCAATAACTGTAAGCTGTATGCCAACAGCCTGGTGCTTCTGTTGTTAGTGTATTCCTGCACACCACTAGAACACATATCAAGATTTTGTTGCTTTGGTTGATGGTTACTGCGCTAATCTTTTTGTGCCGACTGTACTTTTAACCAATAATGTGTGCAGTTTTACCCATTGAAAAACTTGTGGGACTCCATTGTCGCTGATACCTTGGTGTATTAAAGATGGCACGTCACGCTGCCTCTGCCCTCCCCACCCCCCTCTCCTTCTCTTTCCTGCAGCAACAGAGTGGCAATTTTTAGAGATCTAAATAAGGTTCGTCTTATTGGTGCAACTGTTACAGTTAAACCCCTTTATAAGAGACAAGTACCGGGAAGCAGTTTCTGTCTCTTATATGAGAGGTCTTTTATAAGCAGGGTACCATGTTTTCGCTTACTGATCAACACCTACAGTGGAATCTCGGTGATACGAATTCGGTTGATACGAATTTCGTTGTGATACGAATTTTTAAAATTCCCCGGCGAAAATGCATTGTATGCAATGTAAAAAAATTCGGTTGATCCGTACGCATTTATCACCTGGTGCGGGTGATACGAACACGGGAGCCGCGAGCAGACGACTGCGGCGTGGACGGGAGGCGGGAGTGTTGGTGTGGCCGTGCGGCCTTGGTTGCGCGCGGGCACAAAAGCATGGAGCGTGAACCGCATGGAGCGTTTTCTGCTCGCGAAAACGCGCCGCGCTTGCCACAGGCGCGCTGACCCTGCCGCGTAACCACCTGCACGCGCCGCGGCCGGCGGCGGCAACATGGCGGCGGCTTCGGCCGCGAAGTGGTGTCGGGAGCTCGAGCGACCGCTACTAAGCGCTCTCTAAAATATCGCTCAAGGCACGCACGAAGTTGCTTGAGCGGTAAAGGAGCTTATAATGTAGGTGAAAACGGTACTATAAAACATCATCCGCGCCGGTAGTGAAAGCGCCCATTCAATATCTGCTGGGGTGTTAGGCCTAAACATCTCCGGCGGGGCCACCGGGCTGTCCGGAGCGTTTTCAAACTGCCGCCATGAAGAGCGCACCCCGCCATTGGCGCAAGTCTGCAGGCTCCTCCCACTGCCGCTCGCGTCGGGCGTCATTTTCCGAGCGAGGTAGCATCTGTCGCGGGGGCGAAATCGTCATCGCGGGCGTGAAAATAATGCGTGCGCAACGCCGACGTGCACGAATCGCATGCGGTTCGCGTGCGCAAGTCGCGTCGAAGGTGAGCACGCGTTCTTTTGACTCCCGCGTTGACGATTCGGGCCGGCACCCCGGCGCCAGCCTCTGCTGGGGTGGTACCTCTGCCCACGGCCGGGCTAGAGCGGCCGCGTGCGCACGTTGGCATCGACACAGCGCGCGTCGCCGCCCTACCCCGGCCGTGCTCAGCCTTGGTTGCCGCCAACGTTGCCGCGAACGGCCGTGGGAGGAGCCTCATGAGTCATGACTTGCGCCAATGGGGAGACGTGTGCCTCATGGCGGCAATTTCGAAGCGCTCGCAGCAGCTTGCTGGGCCACCTCCGCGGCGCATATTTGGCGCGGATGATATTTTATAGCGCAGTTTTCTCCCACTTTATGAGCTCTTCCCCGCATGAGCACTTGAGTTTACACCTTGAGCTGTGTTTTAACAAAAGGTTACGAGCGGTCGCTGAACTACTTGCAGGGCTCGCAAGCTTGGATGTTCCCTGTCTTCCCTATAGGCGGCGTAAAAATCGACGCCCCACGTGACCAACCTTGACCAACCTAAAGCGCTGTTTTCGACCATCAAGCCCACCAGACGGCGCAGGCAAAATGTTACTTTTGGTATAGAATACAAAACATTCATTCCGTGACTCAAAGAGCCCACACAGTTCGCTTACAATGTGTTATTTAAAAATACTATTAACAAGTTCCGCATCAAACATCCGTTGAGCAAAAATGTACGCAACTTTTTACGAACAGCCGACTGGTGCACCACCTTGTTTCTGAATTCGCAACCACAAAGCCGCCAATTCAAATTGAAACCGCTGCAACGGCCGACCGTTTCAATGTGCGCGGAGCACCGGTTTCGTGACTGTTATTGCTGTTATGTGCTTTTGCGTCCATCAGTTGTTGAGAGGACTGGCAAAACACGAGAATTGAGTGCTTGTGGAATGACAAATGTGGGAAATTCCGCATCGGAAGGCAGCTGTCGAGGCCAGAATATTCGATTCTTCAAACAGAAGGTGAGTGTTATGCACTCCGCTAGAAAGACGGTGCAAAGGAAACCGTTGTCGCCGTCAATACTTCATTTGTGCCCTTCGTTCGAAATCTTAGCGCAAGTGAACGAGTTGTTATGGCAAAAAAAAAAAATGTTGTCACGAAAGCGACGTACAATTGCAGCGATCGAAATGAAATGATGTCCTGGCCTCTGTAAACTTGCGGATGTCAATAAACGATTTGTTCTCACTTGCTGCTCACTGTGGTCTGTGCCAGTCGAGGCCATCTGGTCACCTGGCGTAACATCACTTCACTAGCGCGGCGCAAGTAAACACGCGACCAGCGTGCCAGCCAGGAGCCAGCAGGAGCAGCCACGGCCGGACTCGACGCCCCTTTCGCGCGCGGGAGGAGGAGAGTCGAGTCCGGCCGTGGAGCAGCGAGCCGGCGGCCGCCGTGCGAGGGCAGCCATGTTATTAAGGAGCTCAAGCGGCCTGTGCAAAAAGCATCCGCCATGTTTACAAAGCCGTGTTTACAGCGCCATCAAGCGGGCGTACTGGGTAGTTCACGACGCCGCCACTACGCTTTTTCTGGCACTACAGGCAAAGCTAGACCTTTGCTTCTCTAAAATCCTCCCTGTTCTGTGCTACTTGCACCTCTTCAGGGCAACAGCCGACGCCATGTTGCCGCCGCCTGTCACATGCGCGGCACTATTCCATTTTTTCTCGTTTTCTGATGATACGAATTTTCGGGTGATACGAATATTTTTGCCGCCCCTTGAGATTCGTATGACCGAGATTCCACTGTAGTTCATTATAGGTGCCCTAAGACTAAACCAAGCTGTTCAAATTCTGCGCGTGCAACCATATTCGTGCGTCCTGCAAAGTTTTGCGAGTGCAAGCCTATCTTGAACAGATCACAACATGCCGCAGAATGGCTGGTGCAAGGGCTCCTTGCTGTTGGCGTGATTCAAACTTCGGCGGTGGCAGACGCAGTGAGTTGAGACTTGCCTGAAGGACGTGCGTGCCACATCGGAGACCTCTTTTCTCCTCCGTCTCAGACTCGGCATGCGCCGCTACTACCAAGCCCTCATGAACTCTGGAAGCCCTCATGAACTCTGGAAAGAGTGTTGTGCGTGTCTGTACTATGTTCGCGCCATGTGCAAAAAGCAGGGGGACTGTGCGCTTTGGGCATAAATACGGGGTCCCGAGCGCAGAAGTTTATTTGTTTTGGAGCAGCGAATCAGTGCTGTCACTCTGCTCAAGTCCTGTACTGTAACCTCGTCCGTAAGGGTATTGTTCTTGTATTGCTTCGGCTCATCTCTCGCCATGTAGTAAACAAGTTAAGTTTGCCTTCGGCTTCTTGTCGTCGTCACCAAGGCAGCAACTTTTGCTGGCCGCTCGACCACCACGCTACCTCACATGACGGAGGCGACGGAGCCCGGTTCGGGGACGCCTTCCCGTATGCAACGACCGTTGCCAGCAGTGGGATTGCAACTTCGTAACAAAGCGCTAAAGGACGCTACCGTGTTAAAAAAGGGTTTATTATAATTTGTTTTGCCACCAGAATTTATAAAATGAGTCTGCATCTTTGATTCATGACTATTTGCACTGTTTTTCACAGCAGCTTCTTCAAGCTTTCTATTCTTTGGCTGTTGGCAGAAGGAGCATTGTAGATGTTGAGCTTCTTCTGATGTGGGGTCTGGCTATTCATGCTTGAAGACTCAACATCGACGATGCTTCTTGATAGGGAGTTACGCAATCGGGAGACCCCACCGCACGCTCCAGGTATTCTTGGCTCACGCAGAACCCCACATGTGCGGTCGCACTTGTACACTTGGTGGTAGGCTTTAACCACTTGTGTACGTTGCATTTTTATTGCCGCCGCTTCTCATCATCATTTCATAGCTGAATGAACCACTCTGCATTTGCTAAAGTTATAATAAATAGCCACTGCATGCGTCTGTCGTTCCCCTTTGTTTCCACAATGGACACAACTGCAGTTTGCTAAGGGTGGCACCGCATGTGAAGGTAAAATGTCTGTTACAAGTTAGATTGTGGACCAAAATTCAAGGATAACTTGTGCTCTATAACCAACCATCTTCTACATCCGATGTCTCTTATAAAAGAGGTCAAAGTACTGGGAAAGATGGGGTGGCCAACCATGTGGGTGAATAGTGTGTCTCATACCCGATTGTCTCACATCCATGTCACTTATAACGAGGTTCAACTGTAATGAGACAAGGGAAATATATTTTGGCGACTCTTCCTGTGAGCAACCTGAGCTGTGAGATGACATGTGGCACCTGGCTCCCTTCCTGCCCCGTGTCCCCACCACCACAGGACCTGTTCCGGCGGCTGGTGCCCCACCATTGCCTGTCATCCATGTGGCGTAAGCGAGGCGGCCGGGACTGGGCGGCCACGGTGCACAACACGGCCACGGCCACGGTGCAGCAGTTCAATGCAGTGTCGCGCCGGGTCACCTCGACGCTGCTCTGGGAGCGCTGGGATGAGGGCAACCGTGTGCGCCTCCTGGCCAAGTGGATTGGCGTGGCCCAAGAGCTGCGGCTGCTCAAGAACTTCTCCTCCCTCAAGGCGGTCATTGCGGCCCTGCAGAGCAACGACATCTACCGGCTGGCCCGCGTGTGGGCACGCGTGCTGCCCGACCGGCTGCAGACCTTTCTTGAGCTGGCACGCATCTTCTCCAGCGACGACCACCGCCTCTCCTGCCGCGAGCTCATGCTCAAGGTGCCTGCTCATTTGTTGACCATGCCACTTATGAGTGGAGCATTCAGGCATTAAATTGGATGTCTAAGGGTTGAGGGGAGGCTGCGAATTCAAATTTTGGGAGTTTCATGCACCCAAGCTACAACAGCGCTGTGAGGTGCACCGTAGCGGAGGGCTCCAGATCAATTTAGACCACTTGCAATTTTCAACGTAAAGGCAGGTGAGGCTTTAAGATGTTCAATAGCAGGCATAATCTGTGTTAGCAAGGGCATCGAGAACAGAAGGAGCTCATGGTTGGATTCTTGCCCCACAAAGAGATATCAGAGAATGTGGAGGAAATGTACAGCTTTAGCGAGGTTTCGGGGCTAGTGTGATCAAGCTAAATAGAAGCTACAAGTTACAGATAGCACCAACATGTAGGTACGAGAAAGCGACTGTTGACAGTTTCTATAAGAGTTTCAACTTGTCAGTGGGGCTGTTCGATTTAGTCTTGGACTCGCCGCGGACTCCCCGAGAAGCAGTCCGGCATTTATTTTTACCATACATCCCTAAGGCGTGGGGAGTCCTTGGGCTACTTGCAGACTATCCGCGGTGAGTCCAAGTCTGTAAATTGGAATAGCCCCAGGGAAGTACACGATAGTGATGGGAGAATAACGCAAAAGTAGAAGAGAAGCACATTGGCAAACATGCAGTGCAAAACATGCAGTGGAAACAGCAGTAGGTAGTTGGAACAGCTGAGGGGATGCACTGATTAGATTTGCTGAAATACATAGTGAAGACATTTTTCCGCACATCAAGGAATTGAAAATGAACATAGGAAGACCGCAACGGTAAAAGAAAAAAATGAAATGACTTTGTTCTAAGCATCAGTCCAGGTATTGTACAGGATGTTGAGGTGATAAGCAAGTTCAAAAGAAGTGGTACAGTATGGGGAGGAGCAGTATTAGGCTGGATCTGAGAAGGGAGAGTGCGGAACTTGTATAAAGAAGGCAACCAAACTTTGCAATCTTGACCGGGAAGGGTGAAAATAGCACAGACGTACTGAATGACAGCCTAACTACGATAATCACAAAATCAGCACTTCTTGCAGGAGTAAGAGAACTTACAAAATAAGGTGGTAAGCTATCTCGGGAAAATGAAAGGACATTGTTAAATGCAGGATAATAAATGTATCAATAATGAAGAGGGAAATCAATTGAATTGGCATGGACTTTCCAAACGGATTAATGGAAGCAAGGTTAGTGACATTTGTGCCAACACCACTGCAAATATCGAAGGAACATCAAAAAGAGGCGGGGGCTTAGGGAAACAAAGAAGAAACTTGCTGCTGGCAGAGATAGAATGTATGCACTCAGAGATGGAACTGGTAACGTGACGAACAACATGGATGATATAATGAAATTAGCAGATATGCTCTATGTACATTTGTACACTGGCAGTGTTAGGCCAGCAAATGGTATGAGAAGGACCAGTCTGGTTTGCAAGGTTCCAACGGCAACTAAAGATGATGTGGAGAAGACGCTCGTAAAGATCAAGAGAGGGAAAGCCGCAGGTGACGACGGAAGAATCGCAAATCTACTAAAAGATGTTGGGGATGTTGCAGTAGAAAAGCTAACAAAATTAAATGTTTGCTGACATTAAAAGTACCACTAGCCTGGAAAGTGCCAATTCAATTGTTTCACAAGAAGGGTGTCGTTAGACAGCTTTTAAGAATTACAGATGAATCAGCCTGCTCTCTATTGTATATGATTTGCTAACCAAGGTAATATAGTTAACGCCAAATAAGTAGCACCCTCAGGGAAGAGGCTGGAATTAGGAAAGACTGCTTAACAATACATCATGTTCGTATGATCAACCATGTAATAGAGAAATCCAGGGAGTGCAACAAACCCCCTTCACATGGCAATTATAAATTACGAAAAAGCCTTTAATTCTGCAGACATTGCCTCAGTAATGGAAGCATAGAAAAAAGTAGAATTGGGCTGGGCGTGTATTGCTGAGAAGTGACAACTGATGGACCATCCTGGGCAAGAGTGTCTACAGGACTAAAAGTAGGGAAGGACAGATAACATGGAGGGATGAGGCATGAAAATTTGGGGACAAGGAGTGGATGTGGACAGCGCAAAATAGGAGTGGTTGGAAGTAAAGGGGAAGGGCCTCCATCCTGCAGTGGACTTCCAGTGCAGTGTAGTGCAACTGCAGTAGTCTGAGGATTATGGGGATGGGGATGGGTTGCCCGAAAGCCCAAGCCCGGCCTGGCCCTCGGGCCAGGCTGAGGCCGGGTAGCACGTATTTTCTTGGGCCCGGGCCGGACTCAGGCTTGAACAAAAAAAATTTCGGACCGTGCCAGCCCGAGCCGGCCCAGGCACAGCCTGAGGCCAGTGCCTGGGCCAGTGCGTCGCCAATTTTAAATTGTTGATAACAAAAAGCTGGCTCATTGACCTTTCAGGTTAAATGAAAACAAAAAAGTGAAGTTCAGTCACTACGGTGCCGCAAAAATATAACAAAAAGACCTATTGCACCTATAAAGTCCGGCTCAGGTGGGGCTAGGGCCATGTCTTTACCGGGCCTGGTCGGGCCGGGCTGGGCCTAGAAATTGTGACCCGTGCTGTGCTCTATGGTGAATTCCTTGCCACTGCATTGGTCTCCCATGGGTTGTCCACTTGTCGTCTCCCCTGCATATCCTTCCAAACTCTGTTCCTGTCTTTTAATTTGTGCAGGGATGCCTTTCACAAGAGTTAGTTGCCTTTTGCTCCTCTGGAGAGGAACAGGGCCACAGGACAAGTGTTTTACTTAGAGCAAATTACTCTGCATTAAAGTTTTGTACAGCATCCTTTTGGCCTGGGAGGGATTCCTTGCAGATCAAGCAAACCATTGCATTATTGAAATAGTGTGCATGTTTGTAGCTGGATTGCTTGGTGCCCATTGAGCTGCTCCCTGTCTGGATTGTGTCTGATATCTGGAACGATGCAGCATTGCGTAAAAAACCAATCACCATAAGAGGGCATTCAAACTTGCTTAACGTGTTATCAGGGTCAAAAGTTTTCGGTATACGGCTATGTCTGTCAAAGAATGCTTCTTTTCTGCTTGGGTGCACGAAATGTTGGTTGTGGTCATAAGCTATTTGCACCACACATTTAAATGGGTAGGGGGCACTTGACCGCCATGTAGTGGCAAATGAACTTTAACAGCTGAAACCATGCCTCTTTTTCTGGAATGAGGTGAACATACTGGCACCAGTGTTTGGAAACTATTGTTCTTTTCTTTTCCTTGCTTGGCTATGCAGAGTATATACGCATATAATGTGTTATTTTTAAGTATAATACAAATGATAGGGCTCTTAGAACTTTGTGATTTGATGCGTTGGTATTTGCTCCGGTTATTCTAGTTTATTTGGATCTAGCCTAATGGCAACCAAAGCCGTAGTCTGGGGGATTGTATAATAGATGTTTTTTTACTGTTGTGTCAGTCTGTTGCATGTTTCCATTGAAGTCCTTTGCAGTTGCTGATTTGTTGGCTAGATTTTATTTTTGCTTTTTTCGTTGTCTGTTTACGCTTTCTCTGTTGTGTTGCTGCTGTTCACTTTTTGGCAGGAGGGAACGGCAAAGTTTGCAGACACAGTGGGGGAGGACGATCGGCAGCTTCAAAAAGCAATGCAGCGGCAGCTGGCAGCAGGCTCGGTGAGATGCTCTGTCCCATGCCGTACAAGGTCACTCTTGTACCAGAGGTTCTTGCTAGCACCAATTTGCATCCGTCCTAGATTAGATATGGCTTTTTTTTCTTCCCGTCTTTCACTGATGTTAAAGCTGCACCTTATGAAGTGAAGATTGTAAGTGTAATGGAAGCCACGAGTTTGTTACTGGTAATAACGGTATTAAACAGGCTCAAAAAAACAAACAAGAAACAGCTGGGTGTTTGAGGGACACCAGATGTCCACATTGAAACATTTAGCCATGCTCTGACTTATCAAGATGCCACCCTCCTGTTCGTGTTTGGAAAGAAGTTCGGTAGATTTTAATTGCTTAATTTTTGAACAATCGCAGGCAAGGGGTTCTCAAGCATGGACGGGTCAAACACCTATTGTAGGCTAGCAGAAGTTAAATTGCGTTGGGGGGAGGAGCAGAGGGAAAGGGAAAGGCAATTGTAAAGTTTTTTTTTTTTTTTTTTTTTTTTTTTTTTAGATGTGACGTTGAGAAAAGTATCTCTTGCCGGCGGCCCTGTCCTGCGTGCATCCGTCGTCCGCGTCCGCACAGCTGCGTCTCTCCTCCGCTCGCCTCCTCTCCTCTCTCCGATAGCGAACACTCTCTCCCAACATCTGCGGTCGCACTGTGCGCATGTGCAGTACTCTCTCTCTCCGCGGTCTCCTCTCCTTCGGGCGTGCTGCGCATAGAAGCGTAGTGCCGCGCTCCAGGCGGTCTCTCAGTCGACGGTCGTCCGCGCTTGCGCTTGCGCATGCTCTCTTGCCGTACCCGACGATTGCTTGATGCGACGCCAATGGAACCCCCTTCAGCGTCGCATCACACCAGGGTTCCCACGAGGGGAGGTGGGCGTAATTTTTAATGTAGCAGTGCTGTTACTTGTATACTTGTTTTGCGACTTTAATTTGTGTCTCTTGTTTGTCACAGTGTTTTAACTATATACCAAGTAGCGAAGTGCAGCATTATGCACATTTCATATGTTGCTTATTTTTTGTGCAACTTTGGTGCCATACAGTAAAAGCCAACATAAGAGGGCATGTTATGTGAAGAAGTCTGGATGCTGTGCGTGCTTTGCAGCAAAGCTGCTTGTTATTGTGTGAGTGCACAGAAAAAATGGGGGTGCTCTGTATTACTCTTCCAAAGAGGAAAGTTTTCATCTCTAGCATTTTTCCACTCATTAGGGATCTCGTTGCAGTCTTTCTCTTTGCTGTTGCGCATGGTGGATAGCATAGAATGCTATACGATTCAGAAATCTGGAGTTCAAGAGTCATGAACGGTGGACCGAGGTGACCTTCTGAAGCCCCAATGGGCAAAGAAAAATAAAATCAAGATACAAGCTAAGCAAGAGCGAGGTCTGTTTGGGTTATGCATGTAAAATGGTGTTTGCCACTGTATGGAGAGGTGAGGCTGTGCACGTCAAATATTTGTTATTTTGGCAAGGTACAGGGGCTTATTTATCACCAATCCAATTTGTGGCTGATAGCGTTACTTGTGCAGTCCAGCGTACTCTTTGGGTCGTGAAATGTTGAGACATCTTGGGAACTACACGTAAACCTGAGTTACATAAGCATGAGCGCTTAAAGCAGTGCTGACACGCAATTTCCGCGTCTTAGTTTTTGTGCTGCAAACAATATGTCTTTGCCCAGTAGTTACGAAAATCAAACCAAAAGCAGCCAGCACAATTAATTTCAATGCATTTAAATTATTTAAACCAGTTTCAATTTTTGTTGCCGGGAGCATGGATGGACATTTGAGGCATGCAGGCCGATTGAATGTTACATTGTTGTGGCCGCAAAACTGCCCGTGGTGACGTTATCAAAACACCAGTGACGTCGCACCCGTTCGTTGCATCGCCTGCTGTAATTGCACATTGTCTGCACTGGCCCATACTTTTTTTCTGTGAACCTGCATAGCAGAACTTTGGCTTGCTTTTCCTGTATGGCACCGACCCTCCAACAGTCAGTTAACCGGCTGCCAACGGATCGTCGCAATTCATTCACGCAATTAAAACTTAGCCACGACTAGATTTGTGCCAGGAAGAGTGTGGCTTTATTCTGTGAGTTTGGAGATTGTATCAAGCTTAGTAAAGTCGGTAAAATCAAAGTAGCTCCACACAAACGCACCTGCGATGCTTTGCTGACTGCTTTACTGGAGCTGTTTTCTGCATATGCCTGTGTGACTGGTACATTCACTAGTAGAAAATCTAGGGCCAATAAAAGCAGGAAAAGAGTCAGCAAAATTAATATAGGTAATAAGAAATTAAAATCAACTGAAACTTTTATTGTACATCGTAAAGCCAAGGTATGGGAGGCACGTTTAGCGCAAGGTGTACGACCACAGCAATCAGCAGCACGACCCCACATTTGTGATCACTTTTCATGCTTTAAGGAGGCAGTCGCTAGTCATAAGAAATTCATGGGGATTTGGGAGACTGTTGCTGCAGAAGCGTTATTCAAAAAATACTCGTCTAAGTTATAGTTGGTATTCAATGAAAAGTTTAGCCTTCACTTGGCAACACTAGAAATGGCCATGACCGTGCCTCTTTGGCACAGTCATTGCGCAGTTAGCAGACTGTCATTAGCAGACAGTCATTGCGCAGTTAGCACAGTCATTGCGCAGTCGCAGTTAGCAGAGGACCGGGATAATTGGAGATTAATGGGAGAGGCCTTTGCCCTGCAGTGGGCGTAGGTAGGCTGGGGATGATGATGATGATGATTTGCATAGTGTTCCTCGTGTGGATTTACATGTCACGTGACAGGGTGACATGCCCATCCTTCATGAACTGCTTTGCCTTTGTCAATGTCCCCATGGGTGCCGGGGGGAGGGCCTGTGACTTTTTTCTCACCGTCTTCACATTTGAGGCTTTCTAGCCAGTTTGGTGTCAGACGGGCGCCCTTTCCCAGTCGTGAGCTACAGATCCTTCTCTCTGCTGCAGCCCGGCACAATGCAGGGCACTGTGCCGTACCTGGGCATCTTCCTGACCGACCTGACCATGTTGGATGCAGCACTTCCTGACGAACTGCCCGGCGGGCTGCTCAATTTCGACAAGCGGCGGCGAGAGTTCCGGGTGCTAGCACAAATAAAGCTACTGCAGAGTGCCGCAAACTGCTACAGCCTTCAGCCAGATCCGGCCTTTGTGGCTTGGTTCGACACGCTGCCCATGCTCACAGATCAGCAAAGGTGGGCGCCACAAAAGGACTGTTTGGGCAAGTTTTGGCCGAGGGCAATTGACGGCTGGTTATATTTGCAGAAGAGGCCTCGTGCACGGGGATTATTCTTTTGAAAACAATGTTTGTCCAATCGTGAGCATCCAAGCAATTAATATATAAAAGCATTCCAATGTGCCTAACCCCCCTCCCTCCTCTTCATATTTCTTTTTTTAACTAGTGAGTTCAGGGGGGGAAAATGCAGCATTGCTGAGTTCTAAGTAGCTTAATTCTAACTCAATATCTATGATTTGGATGGGAGTTTGTTTGAAACCATCACTCTGGTGGGCTTTCCTTTTTTTAATACAGTGACGTTGGAGGATACCAGACACTGAGAACGAAAGAAACACTGAATAGTTGGAAGGACTTGATCAACTGCTGCAATGGGATTCAAGGTTTTGGTTTTTCATAAAGACGTTTTCCTCTCCTTGCATCGGTGGCAGTGGGAGGGCGAAACAAGGTTGTGTTATTACTTCGTGGCTGGTAGCTGAGCATGCGATTTGGTTGAATCAGAAAACAGGAATGAAATCACAGTACTTTCAGTCCCTAGGGGAGGACCATATTTTCTATCACACTTTTCTATATCTTCTGACAAGGCTGCCTTCAGAACACTTTGGGAAATGAATATCCGGTCTACCACACTCAAGGAGGTCCAAAACTGTAGCATCTGGGCACTTTTTTTCCATCAGCCTGAAGGTAACAAGCACTGGAATAACTGCTGCGATGTCTTATTGTATTGTAGGCTCTCACTTCCTGGCACATGTTCACAAGGTACTATCTATGCGTGGGATGACCTGCCTTGAGGCGCAGTGTAGCATTCCAAGTGCAGAATTCCTAAAAGAGTGGACGCGCCAAACTGTGCTGGGTGGACATGTCATGGAGGAATGCTTCAGAGAACAGTAGAGTTGGTAAACATACCAGTTTGAGAGCCTCTCACCAGTGGATGTCAGCATCAGGTGCAGTGCCAAAAGAAGAATCCTCGACGTTGCCTGGTTCACAGTGGACCATGTGGCCATGCATGCCTAGACTGACCAGGGGTGCTGGGCCTCTAGCACTAGCTGTAATGTGGCTGTGCTCTTCTACGTGTGTTTGATGGTGTGCAATCCTGTTGAGTCTCGCCACTCATTGGCGGTTTTGCATCAGCCAGCCCAGCTTTAACTTTACGAGGTGATTTATGAGGTTCTCGTTGGGTAGACGGTCATTTAGAATAGATGCCCTGTGCTTTATTGCATTGCAGTTCTAAGCAAAGACAGCCTGTCTGCGTGCCGTGACCAGCCAGGTTCACTTCTGCATGCGGTTGTTGCTGTGTCACTTGGTCGCAGAATGAACAGTGTTACCAGAACTGGCAGTTCTCATTCAGTTGTAGTATCAAGCATATGGCTTGGCTTGGCTTTTTTTTCCCCTGAGTCTTATGTGGCAGGCTGCAGCAAAAGGTGCTTAGGTCAAAAAAAACAAAAAAAAAAAGAAGAAAAGGCTCCAGTTAATGTGATTGCTTTTTTTTTTTTTTTTCCAGTTATCGATTATCCTGCAAGGTGGAGCCTGCCAGCAGCCCCAAAAGAAGTCCCTTCAGGCAAGTAATGTGCCTTAGCAAAGGCATGCTGCAGTTGTGTGTTGTTTATGAGAAGTTTAAAAAGAGCGTCATTGCCAGTTGCTGAAGAAATATGATAAGCCCTGTAATGCTGCCACCATTTTTAAAACAGCAAAGGAGGGGCCATAATCTTGAAACTCCTGCATTTGTTGCCCAGCCATTCACAACCCATTGCTATACCAACTGAGATACGGAAACAGATATCCCACCCTACTTTTTGTGTAAATTACTTAACTCAAGCCCATTGCGCCTTGAGCCCATTGGCAAGGCATTGTATAAACAGGTCAATAATGCCCTTTTCTTCCTCTTATGCAGTTATGTTATCTTCTTCAAATTTTTTAAAGCAAAATTTCTGCCAAATTCGCTGAACGGTTTGCGCTTGACCATGCAGTTCCTCGGGCAATGCGGTTGATGGGGACACAGCATCCCTGACCAGCACCAGCAGCCAGCCCCAGAGCGGAGGCTCTCAGGAGAGCTTGCGTCGAAACGGGGTAAGCAGTGAGCAAACGCTGGTGCATGCACCAAGAATTTTGTGCTCAAATTGTTTGATTGACTGATTGACTGTAGGGTTTAACGCGCCGACGTAACGCAGGCGATGAGGCGCGCCGTAGTGGAGGGCTCCGGATTAATTTTGACCACCTGGGGATCTTCAACGTGCGCCGAAATCTCGTACACACGGGCGTTTTTGCTCTTCGCCTCCATCAGAAAAGGGGCCGCCGCGGCCGGGAATCGAACCCGCGACCTCGTGCTTGTGCTCAATTGTTTACTCCATGGGTCAAAGCTGTTTTGTTGTGCTTCTTATTCTTCTTCTCTTGTTTATTTTTGAACCATAGAATGTGATTTTTAGCTGGTCAGAGGCAAAACTTTGAACATACTGTATTTTCATGTTTATAACTTGGATGAGCCATTAACAAGTCTTAAGGGCACAGGGTAAGGCGAAATTTTGATTGCACTGCAGACCCTGCTGCGACGACGAAACTCAGTCCAGACTGCTTTTCCGCCGGCAGGAAAACAGTGAAGGGAGCGGAAGAAAAGGAAGGCCACCCAACCTGGAAGTTAAGAGGCGACATGGAAATTGTTTGTCGATGTCTTCCGCGCTCCTCTTATGTCTATTCGGCGTCTGTCGACACAAGAAAGGCCGAAGGTACAGCTGGTCCAGCTCCAGGCCAACGCCTTAAAAAGAGCGCGTAACCGCAGTCGGGCCGCAGCCATTCTGTGCAGGCGTTTGCGCCCCCGCAGTGATTGTGTTCTTCGCCCCGAGGGCTAAAGGCGCAATTAGGCGAACCGTCCCCTCTCTGGCTGCGTAAAAGGAGACATGTGGGCTTCCCGGGGAGAAGTTTTGTGGGAGGAAACACTAGCCCTCGCTTACGCGCGCTGCCTGGAAAATATTTCGGAAGGAGGGGGAAAGGGGGGGGGGGGGGGGTCGAAATCCCTCCTCCCGCTGGCTACATCCCTGAGCAGCAGTGCAGCGACATTATCGCCTTTTTTTATTTTTGTAGTTCTTTAAAAGATAGCCTGGGGTGACCTTGGTCTGGCCGTTTGCATTAGCGAGTGCCATCGGCGGCAGCAGCGGGCCGCGGCGACGCCGCCCGGCTGCTCGGATTCCGTTCGCTGCTGCGCGTTACCACGCGTGCGGCTAGCCGTATTCGTTATCAAACTACAATTCAGCGATTGGGAACGCATGATTTTCTTCGTTAAACAGGCAAATTCGCTGTAGTGGTATTCGCTGTAGCGGCGTTCACAATACATAGGAAACACCGGAATCTGGCCAGGCCATCAGGCATGCTTCGTTGTACGGGCCATTTCGTAGTAGAAGCGTTCGTTGTAGCGGCATTTGACGTATCGCTTTAATCCGAGAAAAAAATGTCTTTTTGTTTTCTTTGCTATTAAGGAAGTTCAGTTCTTTGTGCACATTTTCCATATTCACACTTGCCTTAGAAACGCATATTTATCGCTAAAAAAAAACAGTTTTCCCGTAAGCAAGTCGTAAGTTTTCCCGTAAGCAAGTAGTAAGTGCCCACATCCTCTTTAAGAATGTTCTCAGTGTTTATTGTCATTTTTTTCATCAAACAACTTCCAGTTCCTGATCAAAACGATTTTCTGGAACCAGCTGTATTAAGAAATAGCTTAGCAACCATTGCATAGCTGATTTTTCAGCAAGGGCAATCCAAAGACCCTGTTGCACGTTTTTTCCACATTTGTCCTTCAAAGCTGCGCACGAAAAAACATCTTTTTTGGGCTTCACACTCTCATGATTCCAGCATTGGATGTTGTTCTTTCATTAAATGATGATAGCAACGCATGAGCCAGCATTTCGAAATTTAAAGACCAAACCCAGGGCGCAACACCACCATCAAGTGTTTTAAAGAGGTTGACCACACGCGAAATACTTTGTGAACAGATCTGTACGATGGTGCACAATAATAGTCAAGGAAGGACAGACGACCAGCTGAAAAGCAAAAAAATGGCTCCGGTGGTGTTTTTGGCAAAAAAGTATTGTTTTTCACCTCTTTTTTTACTTTAAACTCAATTATCTCAAAACAATGTTTTTATTACATAGGTACAATTATTTCCTCTATCTTCCACGACAACGAGCTGATTTTTTTTCCCTGTCATCTACATAACTTGCCACACCTGCTGTACTAGAATTGAAAATATGCACGCAACAGTTTTTTTTGTTAAACAACTTTTAATACTAAAATAATGCCAAAATTTAGGCACTAACGGACAAAAAATTATACAAAACTGAATTTTTTAAGGATGTTTATAATTCTAGTACAGTTAAAAGAGCACAAAATAATTTAAAAGAAAATGATATATACGTTATGTATATAACTTTATTAGATGCTGAGAAAATTGTACCTCAAAATGGCCAAAAATGCATGGGAAGTATAGGGCCTACCCTGTGCCCTTAACCCTTTCACTGTCAGGTGTTTCTGGCCGTGACGCACCCCCAGTGTCAGCTTGGTTTCCAGAATATCAAGGAAGGAGCATAGTGATTTATTTGACTATTATAGCGTCTGGAACGTAATGCGTCAAAAGGAAAGAGCATGGGTGAGAATTTGTCTGTCGTCCAGATATTTTCAGTTTGCCATGCACGCTTCCGGGACGACGACCCCACCATTTCAACACCAGAATCTGACACTGTGGAACTCACACCCCTTCCTCGGATGAGAAACTCTCTGAGCTCAGCTTGTATTCGTATCGGAATCGGAAGCACCATCGCTCCTGTCAGCAGTCGAAGGCCCATCGAAGGCCCATCGGATGGTCAGCCATCCGAAACTAACCGCACGCATTGAGGGAACACTTTCAGAAGCCAGCACAATGCACAGAAATGACGCGTTGCAAAATCATGATGGCAGAGAGGGATAAAAAGGAGATGCAACACTGATACAGCAACCTCGTTTGCTGATGACAGCAGCAAGTGAGGGCACGGCGGGAGAGCGAAAGCCGCGATCGAGTCATGTTTCACTCTATTGGGGAGGCAACGGCCCGCTGGACTAACCTGGCACGCCATAGCAAACGCAGGAACAGAATAATAATAAAAATAAAGCCTAGAAACCCATTGCGGATGGCACAACAGCCCTTTCACCTGTACGGGATTGCAAGTGAAAATACGGGCTGCTAGAAAGATTCGACAGATGCCGCGAACTGTCCAGGTGCATGCGCCAGCTTTGCGCTGTGATGTGAATTTTTGAACGTATAATGGAGAACGTAACGGTACGTTAATGACACTACGGAGGGGAAATGTGAAAACGTACCGGTACGTCAGTCACAGCAACAGGGTTAAGAGTAGGGCTGGCGTGCGGGTAATATGTAGGTGAATTTTGTTCTCAAGTGCAGCTTCAGCACATTGCACACCGCCATGATGCATGCTGTCAGCGCATTCCTTCCCCTCCTCTACTGTAGCCGACTTATTGTCCAAAGCAAGAAGAAAGTTAAGGTTTGCTGTAACGTCTTGGATAGGGCACTACCCTATCTTTATTATGAGTGCACTTGTAATTCCGAGGTCAGGTGCAGTAATGTGTACCTATAAGAGGATCAGATAACGGGCACTGCTCCTGATAACAAGCGGGGAGGGGGCTTCTTACAACTCAGCAGCTATCATCACGAGTAACCAGCTCAGCAGATTTGTCTTGCTGTACCACAATGTGATATTGGTTGCACTTTTTTTTTTTGTATTGAAATGTAGACAAGGGGAGCAATGCGAGCTCTTGCATGCATGTAAAGACAATTAAGAATTTTGGCAATGACCAATCGTAGATTTGCTATTTCAGTAGGCACGACTTAATTATGCCGTGCACATTTGTTAATGCTAAACCATTAAAGGGACACTAAAGTCTAAGGTCTATATTCGTACATTGGAGTATTGGGAATACAAATATGGCGATCACAGCAGCAGTGGTTGCTTATTGGTGCAGATAATGCCTTGTTCACTTGGACATTCATGCTTTCACATTCACAACTGGCATGAAGTGCTTAGTTGTCCTCAAAATTTTTATGAAAACTGGCAGGTTGCAACACTGTCAATTGTGTGAGATATATGTGCGATTGGTTTCTTTCCCCTTCTGGTGCGCCATATGAAGGTGTTAATTGTTCGTAGGGTGGCTTACACGCGTGAAAATAGAGCACACACGTACTTATGTCCGTGCAGAGGGCACAATGCATCATCATCATCATGAGGATGGCTAGTTCTTTATTATGGTGAAAAACTGATAGTCCCCATAACCATCTTCACATCATCATTGCAATCATGTGGTGTGGGGTAAATGCAGAATCCAGAGGAAGGCTGCGTCTTTAGCACAAGCAGGATTTATATTTGAGATATTTCAGTAGTTTAGACCAGGGGTCAGAAACCGTATTCGGAGGGCCAATTTGCATGAAGCCAACACGGTGGAGGGCCGGACACCTAAATAAGGGAGGAAAAAAATCAGCGAATTGACAATAGCATTTGACAAAAATTGACAATCATCTGGCTAAGTGTGAAGATGGGGTACAACGCCAACTGCAAGCGGTCAGTTCTCCTTTCTTGTCTCCCGTCTAACCCCATTTGAGGTTCAAACAGGCATGTCGGTCTTCAGATAGGAAGCGACAGGGGGAGGGGAGGGAGTTCGAACGATGCGCTGGGGGCCGCATAATACCGCCCTGCAGGCCTCAGGTTGCCAAACCCTGGTTTAGACGTATACCTGTTTCTAGCCTATCTTGGTGTTTCAGTGTGATGTAGGCGTGTATAAATGTATATGTGTGTATAGTCAAACCTTGATGTAATGAACTTCAGTGTGACGAAACCCCTAGTGTAACAAACCACGTAATCTTTTTTAAGTTCAAGTGTATGCACACCATGTATTTTCAACCTCAGTGTAACGAAGCCACATTTGCCGAAATTTCAATGTAACGAAGTTTCATGGACAATTAGGCACGAAATTGTGGTTGAAGAAGTCGAGTTTAGGAGACAGCAAGCGCTGAAACATGGTCTCGATAAAACTCAAAACGCTGACACGGGCCGCCCAATGCTGTGGATGCAGCAAGCCACGGAGTCCGTGAGTGAGCGTAGTGCCTACTTGCTCCTTGCCTACAAACTGCATAGTGCACCTGTGCCGCCGCCACATGACGCCACTTTGTCTTTAATGTTCGCTCGTGCTTGTTGGGTTCTGTCGTTCTGTCATTCCAGGAAGCGCGCAACGATGCATTTGTGGGTCGCTGTGAGCCTTGCGCATGCGTTCTTTTCCACTCCCGCATCTGCGATTCCGCACCAGCGGCAGCCTCTGCCTCGGGCATAAAGCAGCGCCCCAGGGCGCAGCTTTCCAAGGCAGGCGGGAGTGCCATCACGGGGTATTTTTTATAGTTTGCGGGGTTTCGTCATCAGTCAGAATAAATGAGTACGCAATTAATTCGTCGCTGAAAATACCGCAGTTAGATGCCTCTCGGGGGTACCTACAAGTGCCTCATTGACACTTTCATGATTAAGACAGTACTTCTCGAATTAGATAATTAATTACAATTAATGAAGCCTCATTGGCGAAAAAAATTACTTTCCACTTCTCCACAGTACTGCAAACATTGTGCATTAGGTTTTTTTCGAGTAACGCCATTGCTGTTTTTTAAAATCTTGGTGTATGATAGCTGGGACACCCTGTATATAGTCGGGTGTGTTGGTGTGGGCATATACTATATGACGTTTATTTTAAATGCTGTGGTTAACTGGCACCAAGTACCCGAACGTATCTTGAGTGAGGAGAAATTATCACGCACACGTTCAATGACTGCCAGAGAGAGAAGCAACAAAAAAAAAATATGGCAGCGCATCAGATTAATGTCGCTGGCGATGGTGCCTTTTTTGGTTGGGTAGGCTCTATGGGCTGCCTGGTTGCCAGATGACAACTAATATTATGCCAATGATCGGTATATAGGTCGAGGGATGACTTTTCAGCAAATTTTTCTGGCAAAAAATCTCGACCTATATTCTGACTTATAAGGTCCTGATCTGCAATCGCAACATCTCTGTCTCCGTTCGAAATCCAGTCCAATCATTGAACGTACCTCAGCCAGGAGAAAGTTCTCTTGACATCACAGCGTCTGTTAGCTAGGCACAGCAATGTCAGTGCAGCATTTACCAGCCTGGAGTAGCGAGCGGTAGAGTCATGCCAATACTCAATGAGTTTGAAAGCTGTGTTTGTAGGGGTTGCTGGAAGTGCTGGTTGGGAAAGGCGGACCGTCAGCCCGCAATTGTGCAGATTGATACTTTGAAAGGGTTGATTCGGGGAGAAATCAGGTTTAAATTCCCCTGAAACATGTTTGGGGCGTAACAATCTGGTAAAATCGGGTTTTACCCAGAAACGAACAACCCGATGTATATATATATTGTCACAACAGAGGAGAGCGCTTCTTAAGAACAGAGGTCAGTTTATTGGCGACGCTGCATGCAGAACAGCGGGACCAACAGCAGAACCAACTTATCTTTTTTCCAGAACAGTTCAGGCTGCTCAGTTACGCTAGCAGCTTTCCAACTGTTCGCACATAGCCCTTCGGAGTAATTGGTGTTTGTAGTGTGGCACATATATGTATGTGTATGTGTGTAATATATATATTATTGTATACCATTATGTATATATAGCATTTCCCAATTTCTCACTGAAGAATAGCCCATCTCCATATTTTCACTGGTGATGCTGCTTTTCTTTTTTTTTGCTTGGCTGTCCCGGTATTTCAAGCATTTACATACAGTGGGGGTGCAACTGCATCAGTTGCGCCATTTTGCTACTATTGCGTGCTACAGTTGCACTGTTTCGCTTGCACTGTGGTATGTACAACAATGCTTCACTTGTGCCATCTACACCAAGTGCACTAATTTCCCCTCAGAACGTTTCATAGAATGTGTTTGCTTCTCGTCTCACAGTGTTCTCAAAGCACAAATTACACCGACCTCAAGCCACACATAACACCTTCGCAAGACATGGCAAGCCAACTGGAGTACACAGACAGACAATAGGTTACACATAATAAAACCACACTTAGGAAGATACATTACTGACTCGCACAACAGATTCATCGAAGTTGCCCTAGCTAGATTATGGATAGGCCACACACACACAACGCACTCTCCCATCTGCTCAATGGATCTCCAAGACACTTGTGTAGCAGGTGCGGGGAGGGCCTATTCGTAATTCACATCCTAATTACATGCAAAGCATTCCACACAACAAGACACAAACACTTCCCACAACTATACGCCTCGAGCGCTGCCTGTAGGGGTGCCACTGAAATCCCCCTAGCGGCCCGTTTCGAAAGCAGTCGCGGGAGTTGCCGGCCCGCTCACCACTGTCGCCATTGCTTTGGATGCACGTTCGCGACTAATATTTTCCGTTTGTATGCGTTGGAAATACATATTTATGTGGAGCAGTCTCTCTGTTCGTAAATGTGGTGCATTTACGAGAGTGTAAATGCTTCTGACGCGATCTTACTGTAGTACATTCGGTCCGCATAAGCGCCAGGTGTGTGTCACAAGCCGGCGTCACAAAACCGGCATATATGCATGGACCTGATTGTAATTTCACTGCCCTGAAATTTACTAAAAGTAACTCCGTAAGCAGCGTTCGTTCAGATGCTCATTCTACGGCTATACACTGCGATGTAAATCGGTTTCGTGTGGTTCCATCATCTAGCGGAGCACTCATACGTGACAGCCCGCCAGTTACGCTTCATATCTCGGATATAGATCACTACCCTGAACAAGCCAATGTGCCATAAATATAACGGACTTTCTATGCAATAAGTAATATTGATAATGCAAAATTACATGCGGGAGTGATCAGCACAAAGAATTTACGGCTGGGTCCTCTTGTCGCGAGGTGAGCTTCCCCAAACAGTCATCTGTTACATATTTCCTCCGCTTATATCCGCGGCCGTGACTAAACGCTTTTTCGAAACATCATCATATGACACGGGAGCCTGCAGAATTTAGCACAAAAATGAAATCAGGGGGCCTTATCAGATACCACATTCAATCCAATGACACCTTTTATCGCTTGTGAACTTCCTTACTGTACTTCAAAAAATGTGGCCGCCGAGTGATTCCCTGTTGGTTAAAGTCGAAAAACAAAATCAAGGTGAACGCGCAGCTTGTGTGTGATTTACTAAAACGGCCTTTCCTTGATTTCGCTCCGCATTTGTACACAACGATAGTTAAGTGCCCCCTCCTCCCCCTCCCTGTCTTGGAAAACATCAGTGCATTTCGCATCTAGTTGGTCTAGTGAGTTCAACCTTGCTTAAAGGGACAGACAACCGATTTTTGTCGCGTATATGTTCTCTAGCTCATATGAAAGCCAGGGTTTTACATAGCCGGTAACCACAAGATTTTTAAACAAACTAGCGGAAATAATTTTAATTTGGCAGCAAACTTCCTGAAATCGGAAGGGTGGCGGTTCGTAGTGTCGAAACTTGACACTACAATACGTGTCCCTGTCACGTGACCTGCAAACCTAGCAGCTGCTGTAACTGCTGAAACGTTCATTTACGTACAGAAAACCTTTTAACACAAGTATTTGTACAAGCTTAAATAGTATATGTATTTCTAAATATTACTTTGCAAATTCTAAAAACACGCCGCCCGCCGCCGCTGGGTTGCTCTCAGTGTGGCTAACTCAGCCACCATGCCCAGAATCAACGGCAGCGTTCAGCAAACAGACCCAGCAAAGGAGCTGTGATGATTCTGTCTGGGTCAGGGGCGTTTGTTCTGCCAAAATATTTGATTTCAGTCTCCAAATACGCCAACGGCAGCTTAAAAAAAAAAAAAAAAAAAAAGAATGTCGCGCCCGGGGAGAATCGAACTTCCCGCCTCCACAACGTGAAGACAGATTCTACCTATCGTTTATCCCAACAGATGGCGCATTCGTGCAAAATAGACCCTTGCATTAAAAAAACACAAAGAGGAACAGGAAAGCCTGCGATTCAAACTTTTTTAGCTGGGAACAAGTTTTTAAATATCGTTTTTCATTTCGCATACAGACAAAAGTATGTTGCCGAGCTACTCTATATCATGGTTGCCAGCATTAGTTTTGGGAGGGACACATACGGCTCGTAGATCAAAAAATTCGATTTAAAAAGTTCTAGAGCGTTATCAGCAAAACCGTTTCTCGTCAAGGTGCTTTAAGTGATGTCCTTTCATTTGGGATAGAGAATATATGCTCGACAGAAATCGGTTGTCTGTCCCTTTAAGGTAAGACGAGCATCTCTAGGATTTGCAAAGATGCACTGTTTCATTCTCGCATGAACTATTGCATTGCTTCCGGACTTGGCAGACCATTTATTTTTTTCTTGGTCCGTTCTATCAGGCGGGAGTGGGCACATATTTGACGACCCATAGACTTGGAATTTACTTAACATGTTCGCGTGGCCTCTATTTCTATAAAAGGCACAAGTTATTACCAAGTATATTAGGCAATCACCTCCCCGAATGATAATTTTGGACGACGTATACATTCAAAACAAGGCCGAATTCGTTGTCCGCGCTGCAAAACGAAACCTACCTCTCACTGTGCCAATATCAGGTCTAAACTAGGCGTCAATAGAATTCACTTGCGCCTGAGATATTTGGTGGTGCCAGTGGTGATATGCCACGGCCGTCGCCGACGCGAAGAAGCACGCAGTACCGCGTCGCCGGTTACCACTTGTTGGTGTTCGAGCACTCTAACAACTCTGATCAGGACGCAGCTGTTTTTTAAAGTGCCCGAAACGTACTATTTGCTTACAGACATCACAATAACAAGATGTTTAGGGCGCGGAAAGGCAAAAAGAAGCGAAAGAGAACCAAAACACTGCATGAGCCCCTATCAGCTGCGCTGCAGACATCCCGTAAGCGCCCCGGAGAAGGGGCGGCAGGCGGCGCAGCGATCGCGAAGCTCGAGGCGTATACAGACAACACATTCCGCTACACCCAGCATCATTTTTAGCCCATGATTCCTTACAATGCACTTTGAAGTTTCTTAGCGAAATCAAATCTTTACACCTCATTTCCTATCACGCGTAGTTTTTCTAGACCTCATTTCATACCCCGCATAATCACAACCTGGCCTTCTACACCAGCCATCCTCATTGTCTTTGACTGATTTTAATTGTGTTCTTGTTGAGGGATTTTAGTGTTTACGTCATCTCTCGTATGTAACCACTGTGTTGGCGCTCTTTGCCCTAGTTGGCCTTGCGCCATTAATACTCAACCATCATCATCAAATTCGGTTGGCACCTTTGTGTCCACCAAAACACACTTGCCGCCGTTCTTGCACGAATGAGTGATTGACCAGCTTTCCTTTGGGTGCTTTCCGCATTTTTCATTTCCAGATAAGCACGGGCATTTGTGTAGCTCTTTCAGGCAACAGGGGAACCCAGGGCACCTATCTCTCATCGCACACATTGTCCTTGGTTGATCATTTTGGCTTACAGTGTAGATAACTGTGGGCCACCAGTTCACAGTATTCTCACAGAGACACATGCCTGTGCGACTTGACCATTCCTTTGCCTGGCTAGTTTCCTTTTCTCGTGCGGAAGGCACCCTACATTATGGGATGCCACTCGCAGTGAATGTGCTCCTGTAAAGCAGTGAGCAGGAACCATACTATATGTTTTCCTGCTGGCTTCGAGTTTGCATACTAGTGGGAGTGGAAGATTGTACATTGGGGGGCAGAAGGATTGCGATGTTGGTATTTGATATCGTGAAAGCACTCCCTTTCTTGGGGCTGCAACCTTCAGCGTTCACAATGTTTGAGTGGTTCAATCTGTACTGTGGAGCAACATTTGTTGATAGTGTAGCAATATTAAGAGCACTACACACAGATGCCAGAAACTGCAGCTCCAAAGATGATCCCAAATTGTAATTTTGCTACTGCAAAACTGCTGTAGAACAGCTTTTTTCCCGCTTCGAAAATTACTGGTACGTATATAAAAATACGTTATATACAGTAGAATTCTGCTTACATGTTCCTCACTATTGCATCTTCCTGGCTATTACATCGTGTTAGCGTGGTCCCTTGAAAATGTCCATAGACAACCATGTGTTAAAGCATCACTTAATACACTGTCATACCACGACATTTCTGCTTCATACTTTGCGATTGTAAGTCAGAAATATGGAAAAATATAGCTAAAGTGATAAAAGTGTGCATAAGAAATTAAAAAAACACTGTACTGCGTACCGTAATTACCCGATTCTAACGTGCCCCCGATTCTAACGCGCACCCGATTTTCCTGGCAAAAAAAAAACTAAAAAACTTGCACCTCCGATTGTAATGCGCACGGAACTTTGTGAGCAAGAAAAACAAATGCGAGAGAAACAGGCAATTTATTTTCCGAAGTAATCTCACTTTCACTCCTTGTCGCTCTCCGCCTACCACAACATCTTGTCCTCGGTGCCGTCAAGCGCGTTTGCGACTTCTGAACGAACGTCCAACCATGGTCGATGGGATCGTGGCCCACGCCTCGCACGCCCATCCCGCGAGCTTCTCCAGAGGCGCACACTTCAGCCGACCGCTCGTTTTAAACGCACGAGAACCGCTTCTGCCATTGCTGTTATCAAGCGCGCAAGTGGAACGATTTGTGTGAACACCGATAGAAAAGCCTAGGCGCCTATGCTTCCTGCGTCCGAAAAATCGTTGCTAAAAGCTTTGGCGCCATCTTGATATGGCGATGGCGATGGGTAGGACGAAATTTCCGCTGTTCTGGCAGTTTCGGTTTCATATCCGATTCTAACGCGCATGCGATTTTTCGACCTATTTTTCCGGAAAAAAAGTGCGCGTTAGAATCGGGTAATTACGGTAGTTCCCAATAAGTGCTGTTGGCACACCACCGAAATCCCGGTAACATGAGGGCATGGCACAGCACCTGTAAGCATCAGCGTCATCATTGTCACCGTCACAGTTGCTATCCTATTCGCACGGGAACACTAACTCATGACAACGCCCGTACACATTGTTGCACACGTTTTCTGCTAGGGAGTTTACTATGTCTCAGACATCGTTTGCCTTTGCCCTGGCCATTGAGCCCTTAAAGGCAAACTTGACATTTTTTAGGTATGCGCGTATTCAACAAGGAACTGAAGCGGGAAAGAATACGTATCGCTAAAGAATTTGGACTGCCAGTCAACTTTGAACTCAATTGTAGAACCCAATTGAACTGGACGTATGAAGACACTTCTGTGATGACAGCCACAAGGCGATCTAATAACTGAAAAAGGGCAATGGCATTCCACAGGCCTGGAAGGAGCGCCAAACTTGTATCAGACGTTTTTAAACCTTGAAAAATGCCAAGTAAATTTATTTTGTGTTTGAACCATGACTTGTATCTTTTTATGTTTAAAAGGGCCATGAAGACAAAATTCAAGTTTGGTTCATTTAAAAGATTGCCTTGTTAGAATCATGCTGATGCCACTTTTAACGTAAACTTCGCTTGAATTAGCTGTATAATTAGTAAAAAAGGGAATGGCCATGCGACGCACTAGCTCATTTCGCCCAACAGAACCTATGATGTCATATGTGCCAGCTCTGCGATTGGCTGAGGCCGGCAAAAGCAAACGCAAATTAGGCAGGGCTTATAAGCTTGCCGAACGTGCTATTTGCGCTTAAATTTAGGGCACATTCTTTTTATAGGAGTGAGAGTGGTGGGGTAAACAGCGGAAATTACGAAAGTAGACGTAAACATAGAAGTACTGATGCGTACTGCTGTTGGTACGGTGCACACTATGCTTGTTTTAGCTTCACAGCCCTTCGGCGCTTTGGGGTTGACTAGCCGATTGGCGTAAGCGACAGTATCTTGCGTGACCATATCTGTCGAGCAAATACCATGTTTCACGAAACGATTATTTCTCCATGTACAAAAACAATGCAGGTTTATATACGGTCACAAACACACCAAAGGCAGAAAACGGCTTGCCGCGGTGTGGTTGACTAACAGTAAGCAAGTCTCCGCCCCACACTAAGTTTAGCTGAAAGATCTGCTCTCATGATGACATTGCAAACGTCATTCAAATTCAAACACACGTTTTGGCACAAGAATAAAAATTTTAGCTTAAATTGATTAATTTCGCAGTGAATAAAGCATGGTTTGCTTCGGGACAAGCGCTGGGGGCACTATAGAACGCGAAATCTTTCGAATAAAACAAACTTGTATTTTGTCTTCATGGCCCCTTTAATGGCATGTTTTTGCAGTACTAATGGCATGTTTGTGTTACCTGTTTCCCGGCCAGTACGTTTTTTTCCGCAGTCCTGTGAAGAACATATAAGTGGTGTTTTACTGTGTGATCTCGGCGTGCATTTGCAAATGTATGAATGTTCAAATCACCTGTCATCATATTCTGTGTTCTTGTTAATGTCCTATTAATTGCTTTGGGGAATAAAAATGCCTATATTTTGTTCCCTCATATTTGTTTCAAAACCTGGTAAACATTTTCTCTTTATCGTTTTCTGAGTGCCGGAGGAGGCTTGATTATGAGTCAGGGCAGTGCAGTTTGAATGGTGGAGCCCAGAGTCCGTGCTAACTTTGGGTGCTCAGCTTGGATTGGACGATCTTGCAGTGGACTCAGCAGCGGCCATGGCAGAGCACGGGAAACCTGCAGAGCATGATGAGTGCATGCCCTCCGCCCACACCACCGCATGACCCCGACTTGAAGGTCATCAGGGTCAGCCTGGAACCCTCTCTAGCGGCCAGCCAGCAAGGCAGCCCAACCGGCACCGCCCAGGGAACCACACTCTACAAGAGCATTCTGGTGGGTTGGCCAATTCAGGTGATGGAGGAAAAGTAACGCCTGGGGCGAAAGTCTGTAAGACACAGTTTCAGCTTCTGTAAGAACTTCTTTAATGGCCGCAGCTTTTGGTTTATATATAGAACATTTATATTTAAAAGGGCCATGACGACAACATACAACTGTGCTTTATTCAAAAGATTAGCTCTTTCATATTACCCGCAGCGCTTGTTCAGCTGTGAACAATGCTTTATTCATGGAGAAATTTAACAATTCCAGCTAAAATTTCAATTGTCCTGCTGCATCGCATGTTTTGTGACATCAACAGTGATGTAATACAGGAATGTACCTAATATGAATAGCTGCTGTGTTGACTCTGTGTAGCTCCAAGCACCGCGGCAGAACAGGAAATGGAACTGAGCATGCCATCATTTAAAAAATACTTGTAATACTTTGCTAACTCATGTGTTACTGTCTTGTCACCAGCAGCAAGGCGACCAAACTGGCTTTGCTGTTTATTGTTTGGGCGGCAGCTCGCAGAATGGTCAGTGTGTGGGCAGCACTTGGTGTGCTCAGTTTGTGATCTGCTGTTTCACGTAGCAGAGAAATTAAACAAGAACAGGGGAAATTCCCGCTTCAGCTATTTGTTCGTAGACAAATAGTGAATTGTTTGTCACTGACTAAATGCTGAAAAGGCTACAGAAACGGCGAAAAGCTGTGATCTTCGATTAAAGGTAGAAGTTATTCAGTTTTTGTTGCCCCTTTATGGAAGTGAGGCCGTTGTAGACGTCAGTGTGGTGTTCTGGTTAATGTCACCCCTGCTGGGCAGCCAAGCCTCTGCTGAGAGTTTAAAGGTGGTGCTTCCAACGTGTGATGCCGTCATTTGCGAGTTTACAACCAGGTATTGTGCCAGTAGAGTAGTACTTTTTGAAAGCTGAAGCTGTGTCACAGTCTCTTGTTCCTGATAATGCATTAACCATTACCTGCTTGCTCCTTTTTGACTGGCCCAAACGTAGTTTAGCCTTGACTCTTTTCGAATAGAGATCCCTTAAAATGGAATTGCAGTTTAAATAAGGGAGCGGCATCAAAGTTATTTTTACAAGCACGACTACATAGCGAATACAGCTGCCAGTAAATGGAACTGCTTGTCCGTCCTGATTCTGTTTAATGAGATCCCTGGACCGTGAAAAGTTGTGAGCTGAACATGTATCAGCGTACAGGAAGTACCAAGCCCACACCACAGTGCGTGCTGAGAAAATGCACAAGTGGTGCTGAACGTATCAGCAGCATTTTGCCGTTGTTGGTTGCCTTGTCCCCTGTGACTCCCGTGTGATTGCGCTGTGCAGCTCAGCAATGGGGACCACACACCCACGGTGGTGCGGAACGCCCTGGAGAAGCACGGCCTGGAAGGGGACCCCGACGAGTATGTGCTGGCCCAGCAGCTACCCGACTCAGGTAAAGGAGTCTGCCTGTGCTCTTGAGCACGCCGTATGCTGGGTAGCCTCAGTGACTCTCCCTGGAAGACGCCGCAAGGGTTTCTTTCTTCTCTCTCTCCTCCCATTTTAAAGTTTCTTTACAGTGATGTTGAGAGTTTCATGGTATAATGGAACTCCGTAAGGTTCCACGTGTTGAGGGTTAAAAATTGACCGGGAGTAATGGAACTCCGCCCGACCCATCCATTTGATCCGGGAAATGGGGGGAAGCATCATCCACCTCTGGTTAATTCACATGGTGCTTGTGCGCATCCTGTATTACTGTTGGATGGAGAACACTTTCTATTCTCTCGTGAAAAATGTGATATTGACATGTCTCAGAACATCTGCAGCAACGTGGCAGTCCTGAGAGCTGGCCCACCAAAAATCGGCAATAAATTTAGTGACAAAAGTGACCATCTTTGGTGTGGCACTAGGAAGCGTTTATGAAGGGGCCATGAAAACAAAATACAAGTTTGTTTTACCCAAGAATTTGGTGTTTTGTAGTTCCTGCGCACTTGTCCGGCAGTGAATGGTGCGTTATTCATGGACAAATAGAACAGTTTCAGCTAAAATTTTAATTCTCCCACTGCATTTTATGTTTCGTGAAATCAGCATTGATGTAGTGTTGAGCAGGCACCTAAAATAAAAGTTAGTATGTTGACTGAGGCTGCCGTGGTGTGAAAAACTGTCTTTTTTGTTGCCTTAGTTACCGCCTGCTAACCTAGATGGCACAGCGATACCACTCAAACACTGCTCAGGGGTGAGACAGCTGCGCATATTGCGCAGATTTGATACAAATTTGTTTTCCTGCGCCAGCCTGCTCCAAAAGCTTGAAAATTGCAAAAATTGCGCCAAACTGCTCCAAAACAGTCTAAGAGGCAAGGATTTTAACGCTCCCGTCAGTTTCAGTGGGGAAAAATGTTTACTCACGGCATAATTTTCCAGAAACTTCAAGGTGATGCTGTTTGTAAAGGTTTAATTGATTGATCATTCAATAAAAAAAACCTGCATAAAATGGTCCGCGAGATAGGTTTTTCGAAAGTCACACTGTCGGGTTGCACATGTTAAATTCTGTGCGTTTTTAAAGTTTTCCTATCGAAAACCATTCCAAAGTCCTGTTGAAAAAATACTTATCTGTACTGAGGCGTCAAACTACTTGTGCAAGTTGATGAAAAAACGGCAATTTTCGGGGTGCCGTATCTCCGGAACGATATTACTTGGCACCTCCATCTTGGTGTGGTGAAGATGTGAAAACATGGCCGCCGGGCGAAGCAGCTGCTTGTGGTTCAGGCAGAGCGCTCTTCGCCGATTTCTACCTTGGTTTTTAGTTTTGTGGTGGCTGGGTTTACGTTTCTTTGTTTGATCGGTTGCGGGAAGTTGCGGGATTCAAAAGACGGGAGTTCATCAAAAACAACATGGTGCCCGCGAACTCGCCGTGTTTCGGCCTCGAGTTTGAGGCCGGTGCGGGCTTGAAGTGAAATTTCGGACTCATTGCGGTGTTATAAAACACTGAGTTATTGCTGCCTTTCACAGCGAGCTTGCGAGTGGCGGGAATATGGGACAATCGGCGCTGCAGAAGTGGTGGTGCAGGCTACATCACCGCAAAATGTTCAAGCAGCTGTGTCCGATAGCAGGACGGGCTATTATTGCACGCTTGTAATAATGGTTCATTTATCTGAAGAGAAATTTAATGCCAAAAGGGGAGGTGGCTGAACATACCTGGAGGTGGCTGAACATAGGGGAGGTGGCTGAACAAAAGGGGAGGTTGCTGAAGATTACGATCGTAATGAACGTGCACATTGGGGATTGAAACGGGAGGGCTGGTGGGGTGCGACGACTGTGACCTTGCTTTGCGCAACTTTTGCCGCGGCTCTACACTTGTGCGTAAAGAGGAGTCTGGAATTACGAAAATAACAATTTCGGCATTCACATGATAATAAAAATGCCTTACGATTGCTTTGCTTTACAATTCGATATTTTCAACGCATATCCACGCCATCTATGCATACAGCCTAAGAATTTAAGAATGGTTAGTAAGAAAGGTAGTGCAGTTTGTACCTTGTGGTACTCTGGTAGAAAAAACTTTATTGAAAGGCAGTTTCAGTGTTATTCAAAACTGATTAAAAAGTGCACTTTTCCCCAGGGAGTTGCGGAAAATTTGATTTTTGGGCTCCTAAGGTGACATAATAAATGTCGTTCTTCTGCTCCAAAATTGAGATTTCGCTGCTCCAAAAGCTGCTCCCAAATCTGATTCAGCTGTCTCACCCCTGACTGCTGTTGCCACTCGCTTTACTTCTGACTGGATTTGTACCTGCCGTGTTTTTGTTACGGTGGATTGTAATCGTTTCGTGAGACATTAGGTGCGAATCGACTAACAGAGTAACGTAAGTGGCAGTGTCGCTTATTCCAGTTGGCCAGTGTTGTTTCGAACAAGCACAATGCACCCGTCAACTGTGTTAGGTAGCATCAGCCAACAAAGTGCCATATTCGCTGCTTGTATGTTATGTGTTTGCTAATAACTTCCATCACTTACCCCACTAACTCACATAAAAATATTATGCACTAAATTCAAGCACAAGTAACCCATTTCACAAGCTTATGATCACTGTTTAATTTTCATTGAATTTTGTTGGCCTCAGCCAATGGTAACGAGTGGCCCATAATGTATCACGAGTTCAGTGTGGGAAAGTACCGTATTTACTCGCGTAATCTTCGCACTCGCGTAATCTTCGCACTCGCGTAATCCTCGCACCCCTAATATGAGCCACCAAAACTTAGATTTTTTGGTTCCTCGTATAATTCTCGCACCCCCAACTTTGCCTTTGCAGCGGCGAAAGTTGCCTGCTCGCAAAACCCGCATGGTGCACGCGCTCTCCAACGCGCGCCCTCCCCCGCCGCCTCTCCGTTCGGCGGAGAGCGCTGTGTATCCAAGGCTATCCAGGCGCCCTAATAACCTGCATGGCTACTCCCTAACAGGCGCCATAACACGCTGCTCACACTGTCCTTGAGCCGGTTTCGCGTGCGCGCAACTAGACGGCGTTCACGCAGCCCGCTGTCGTGTCGTCGTTGTGGTCCCGTCACACGCGTCAACGGTGGATAGCTCGCTGCCATTTTGAGAACTTTTTGATCTCTTTGTTTTGTGCTTGGTGCCGCTTTCAAATTGAAAGCGAAAGAGTACGTGATCGAACACGGCAACCGCGCCGCAGGCAGGCACTTCGGCGTCATCGACGTGCGTTACTGGGGTAGGGCCCGCACATGACGACTACGAGATAGGGCGCGCGCCAGAAAGCAAAGGCGGCAATTTCATGATCGCTGATCGACGAGAGACTGTTTACGTTGTAAATAATAAAATAAAAAGAAATAGTTGCTGTTGGCAACACTGAGCTTACATATACAAAAAATGACCGCTACATTTAGTGGGATTGGCAGGAGGCAGATTGGCAACACTGTGCACCGGATTTTTTTCCCCCGAATAATTCTCGCACCCCTAACTTAGCGTTGACTTTTCCGAAAAAAAAGTGCGAGGATAATGCGAGTAAATACGGTAGCTGGTGAGTCTCATTCCTATTCTCTGATTTTCTCATTGTATAACTTATTTGAGTGAATTTGGCGTTAAAGGTGGTGTCAGTGTTATTTCAACGAGGCAATCTTTTGATTGAACCAAACTTTCATTGTGTCTTCATGGCCCTTTTAAGGTGGCGGGTGCAACAAAAAGAGTCGTACCAAATGCCAGGTTGGGTTATCTTTTGCAAGGGAAACACTTTCCCGGATCTTTAGATAAGTGTCCCAGAGAACCTGGTGCCTTTTTTTTTTTTTTCCTCGTTTCCAGAGATAGTTTTCCCTTCATCGGCCAACGTTTTCTATGCACTGAGCACTGCACATGCCCTCAACTTTGTCCTTCGCCCAAAGAAGAGCGAGCCCGCCTCTCCTGTGAGCAGCAAGAAGTCTCGCAAGCCCTTCCAGCTCAAGCTGAAGCTACCAAGTGGTGGCACATGAGGCAGCTTGCATCCCGAGCACACTGCCTTTGCCGGAGCAGGGATCTGTGCAGCTGTAACGTGTACGAGTATCGTAGGCCCAAGGTACACAAGACAGAAAGCGTCAGCTGTTGTGGCTCGGAGCACCAAGTCAAGGGAACTTTTTGTCTGAGGTCAAATCAAAATGTGCAGCCGGCTTTAGAGACGGCCTAAGTGGATGTGTTGTGTTAATTTGCTTGTCAAAGAGTTTAACGAATTTTTTCTACAATTTTGGCTGAGGCATTCCGAGGAAAGAGACGCGTAAGCTTGCCTCCAGTTATTGCGGTTTGCACTGATTTAAAACATCGAAGTGGCAGCATTTTTGCGAAACTTTCTTGTCATCTTACCATATTTAAGTGTTGGTCCAAGAGCTTGTTTGGCTCTCAAAGCATGTTGGAATTGACGTGCCAATAAGTATTGTATTTTTATAACAAAAAAAAAAGAGCACAGGTCAAGCATGACGGGTTCTTAAAAGCACCGGAAAAATGTTCAACTTTGGCAACTGCGCTTAAAGGAATATACCTAGTTTAACCTGGAAAGAACTATGCACAAGTCTAAGGATACGTGCAGGCAACAATGACTTTTCTCCTGAGGACCCATTCTCCTTTTAACTACGTTGTCTTTTGTCGCGGAGGCCTTTGTACATTGTGCTGGCTATGTAATTTTAAGGGAGGATCACTTCTTTCAGTGATGGCATGTTATAGTAGTGTTTGTTCAAACGTCGTTCTTAGTTGCTAGTGTCCGAGGTTAGTGGCCAGTGCAAAACGGCTGGGGCTGCAATGCACCATACCGTAGGTTGGCTGACTGTGCCTCCCTTTGTTTCAGATCGCGGCATAACAAGTGAGTTCTTGCACTTCAGAGTCTATTACGTATTGCACTGTGCTGAAGCACATCAATCCAGCTGTTAATGTATGTCATGTGACTGTGCTTGTCCCTTTTCTCTTGTGAAGAGTTGTGTACATAGTGTTTTCCCTGCCCTCTTTAATCCTTCCCGTCATTTTGAGGACTCCCCTTGCTCTTGATTTCCATTTTGCCTGGCCTTCGTCCAGATCATTGCAATCAATGCTCAGTACACACAGTTACACACCTTTTTGACTCTGTGCAGTACAACAATGACATCGAACAACACCAGGACTTGGGGCATTCCTTTTCTGCCTACTGCCACCATACCGGAGCACATATCAGGGGAAACTGTCTCTTCTTTTTGTGCTTAGCAAACCGTTATGACCACTTGCTTATCGGGGGGTTGTCGTAGAAGCTCCACTTTGGTGACACAGTCAGGGGGCCTTTCGTACGACACACTGAGTGCCTCTCCTGTCATTTATGGGGCACAGCGCATTTGAGACTGATGCCTTGCAATGGTGGCCTCCAACTTTTACATATTATACTCCCAACAACTCTGCTGACGTTTTGTGTGTGAAGGGCAGAGTTGTTTGTCTCAGTGTGAGGAGATTTTTTCGCGAGGACACAAAATTATTTTGAAACTTCGGATTTCTTTTTATTTGTCTTGCAGTTTCTGTGATATTCTTGGTGTTAAAAATATCTTGTTTTCACCTGTGAGTTTGCCTCCCCCCCCCCCCTTTTTTTTTTACTTCATGTGTGTCTGTTTGTATGTGTTTTCATTGGTTCTTGTATGCATGCAAGTGTTGGAACTTCACAACTATATTTCCATCTGTTTCCCCTTTGAATTGCAGGTGCCTTTGAAGTTTATTCAATATTTGTTGTAGCTGATTTACCCAAATACCAAAGAGCACAGAAACTGCTCTTCATCAGTCTAAAATGACGGCCCCTGAGATTTTAGGGGGCTGATGTAAAAATAATGTGCATCGACACCCAATGTTCTTTTGATTTGGGGTTTGACAGAATTTGAAATACTTAATACATTTAGAACAGTGAGTTGTCTTATTTTTTACGGTTCTCAAAATGCTGGTGCCTTTTTTGTGCTTAATAAGGCACTCTGCATGCATAGTTTAATACTGCACACACTCTGAGACACTTCTGTGAGTGTGCTTCGGCACATTGCACTCGAATCACCAATTCGTGCGACCAGCAGAGTAAATTCATCAAATGAGAGGGCCCTAGCTGGCGTTGAGCAGTGAAATGTAGGGCATTGTGTAATGCCGTAGTAAAAATAAATTTTTTGGGTCCGAGTGTGTCTGCTTGGCACTGTAATTTGACATACTCTTTCCATTGGCCACACAAATTGGTCATTTGGGAGTATTGTAGTGAAGTGGACACATAAAAGCACCTTTGAGTGCAGATGTTAACAATTTAAAGCTTTTTTTTTTTTTTAAGCAGTAATGAAGTTATATTTTACACATGGCATAAACACTTCGCACAAGACATTGTGTGAATTAACAGTATATGCAATAATGAGTGACTGGTTTGAAGCTTTTCAATATTCCTTTTCAGAAGTTTGTGGCTGATAAACCAGAAAGTGTGATGCCTAAATTAATTGGACAAACATGTGAATCGAAGTTTAGTAAAGAACACGTTTTTCGGTTACTGCTCCCCCTATTCCTCCTATGGTTTCTTTTTTAGAGTTGTAATATATTTGGCCAGCTGTATGGCACATATGCCTCTTTTCTTTAACTCTGTGTTGTCTGGGTCGCCCTGTTTTCCGTTGCATTAGCAGACCCTCCTCGCATGTGCCGAAAACACTTCTGTTGTCCAGCGAAACATGTTTTCAGCTGGTCTTCCTCTCTATACTCGTCGCCTGCGCTCGTGTACTGGCGGCTCTCCCCACAGAGCGCAGGCAAAGTGACTCGTGTGGCCTTAATTTTTTCCGCAAGCGTCTCACTCTATTTGGTTGGTGTGTTATCCAAAACCATGCAAGGTCACAAGTGAATCTGCATATGTGCAGTGTACATATTTGTTTCTTTTAGCTCAGCGGGGCACCTCTGAGGTGCAATGTTGTGCAGGCTGCGTTTGGTGGTCCTTGTGTATTGAGTGTGTGCGAGTTGGTTGGAGTGGAGAGTTCTTCCTGTGGAAGCAGTATTAGTAGCTGAGCCAGTGAATGGGCGCAATCCTTTCGGTGGGCGTGTGTAACTTAGCACTTGTCTCATTCACAGTAGAGCGTTTGTGCGTACTTCACAGGTGTGCCTTTCTTGCTTTGTGATAGTTGTGTGGGCATCACGTTGTGCATGACAATAAACCTCGTCAGAAGACTCGTCGGCAATAAATGCGCAGCTCTTCACTTCCCTCCTGCAGCTTTTCGCATTCTGCACAAGCATTCGGTAAATGAACCCACGTTGCCTCCCTCCGGTTGGGTGTGCACAAAATGGTGGTGCTGCTACATTGTGTGGCGGAAGTACAGCTGTACGTGCACATAAGGGACATGTCAATAAGAAACCTGCGGAAAGAAAAATAGGTTCTTTGCAAACTATTGCTGTCTACATGAATAGTCTCAACAACAAGCTGGAATAGATCTAAATGTGCCAGGTGTTGCTACCAGAATGCTTTGCTTAGCAAGCTTTGCTTGGAGTCGCCCGATCACGCCGTTCATGGGCACATGTGGTATGATGCTGTCTTCCGTCATCTGTCACCTTATCAGTGTGATCCTTCACCTTGCTCTCAGCCTTGTAGAAATTGAGGAGGTACGTTGCACTGCCCAGTGCACTGATGCAGTGCACTAAAGTCATTCTCTCCACCGCCCTCCACACCGCGAAGGTCAGGGCC
Organism: Haemaphysalis longicornis; assembly: GCF_048455015.1. NCBI lineage: Eukaryota > Metazoa > Arthropoda > Arachnida > Ixodida > Ixodidae > Haemaphysalis > Haemaphysalis longicornis. Next base: position 337,449,026 of record NW_027526203.1, on the reverse strand, counting down.
GTATCCAGAGGGGGAGTTTGGGGGTTCGAACCCCTCCCGAAATCTTTTCCAGGCAGCACGTAAGCAATACTTACTGTTTCTTTCAGCAAAACTACCCCTTTCCCAAAATCCATAACCCCCCCCCCCCGAAAAAAAATTTCTGGCTACAGCCCTGGTGGAGGTGATCCGGTGTGTGTTAGGGTCATTATTCCCAAGTTTTGGGTGGCCTGCACTGTATTGGGAGCCATCCAGAGACACAAATTTTGTGCATAAGACACTGCTGTAATGGCCCAGTTATGGGCCGCGGGGGCTTGTTCAGGCAGCAAGACTGCCTGACCATGTTCACCACCTGGGTCGCCGTGTGTGGGGCTTCTGTGCGTAGCATTGCAGTTGGGACCATGCTCCACAGTTTCCATCCGCCACTCAAGTCCATCCCAAACAGCTTGGGAACTCTTGTGTTTGGAAAAACGGTGCTCTTCCCACCCGTGTCTAATGAGTTTGGTGCGTACGCCATTTGTGCGCTGTTTGCCGCCAGACCTTCACAAGGCCTTCGCACGTGTGGACCTCATAGGCACCGGACAGCGCCCAGGGGGCGATACGGAGCCCACAACACCCAGCGCCGCCTTTGGCAGATCCGCGCAAAACTGGGTCGGTCCCTGCAAGCCAGTACGTTCCTGCTGGGGCGCACTCTCTTTCAAACGCAGGTGAAGGACATTAGTTGCCACTTTTGGGTTTAAAACGAAGTACGAGATTGTACAGTAATCCTGCCACACAGTGCAGGTGAATGAGGAAGGATTTATTCGGTTGAACTCGCGTATGGGAAGGCAAGTAAAGGCCGTAAGGGCTGACGGCCAGAAGAGAAATGCTTGTACGGCCTGCCTGCGGGCCCAACTGTTTTAAAATATGCATGTTTTACTTTAAAAGAAATTGTAATTTATATTTTTCAACTGCGGAGGTTTTGTCTGCAAATATATCGGATGCTGTGATGCCCTATACGTGTGACAGTATGAGAGAGAGAGAGAGAGAGAGAGACTTTATTTGATGCCCGAGATGGGTTTTGAAGGGTAGACGACTTGGACGGTCTCCCTCCCTCGGCCATCCGGACTGCTGCGAGTTGTTCCTCCGGTGTGGAGCTGAGCAGAACAGTCTCCCATTGTTCTGCAGTCTTAATTTTGTATCTTCTAAGTGTATTTACATCGGATTTGCTATTATAGCCGGTCGAATTTTTTTGGAGCTCATGGCAGGACGATATGATGTCCTGTAGGTCGGCTCTGCTGTTGCACGAAGTGCAGAGGTTTGAGTAAAGGTCTGGGTAGCAGCGGCTGAGGCAAACTGGGCTTGGAAAAGTGTTTGTCTGTAACCGTGGCCACGTGACTGCCTCTTTCCTGGAAAGTGTGTGGTGGGCCGGTGGATATTTGCATCTGGATAACTGGTAGTGATTTCTTATGAAATTCACATTTTTTAGTGTATAGCGAAAGCGCTGACATCAATAAGTGGAACGTACGATCGAATACGAAGTCTCGAGGAATGGCGTATTCAGTCCAGTGTCGATTTTGAATCCATGACTTCGATTATAACATCACCAAAATATTACTATACTCGGTGACAACTTAAGAACGGCACCGGAAGTTGCCGCTGTGCCTTATCACCGTAGCCGGATGTTTCTCCGCGCGGCGCAAGTAGGGCGTTACTGGGAATATTTTTAACATGGCGTGAGCCGTTCCCGTGATTTGTTGGACTTAATATGCTTATAAACGACTCCAGTGACGACAAACAAACAGCATGAGACAAGGCAGACGATATCACGCATTCATAGCAAACCCCTTTCAAAACGCGCGCGCACTGACATCACGGGTCCGGCGCTTTTGTGGAGTGATACAGTACATGAGGTGGTGCTGTTCTTGAGTTGTAACCGAGTATAGGGTGTATCAGGCTCGACGTGTTATCTGCTTTTCATGTATCATCGTTCGGTTCTGCCGGGACAATGTCAGACAGATTCCCCCCTTTCCAGCCTCACAGATAGGGGAAAATGGATAGCTTTCGGTCAGTGTTGCACCCTCCGCCAAGAAACTTAATGGGCTTCCAGGTGTAGCCCAGCATGCCAGTGGTAAGAAAACACGCCCCGAAAAAAGAAACTTTTTGAGAAGGCCATCACAAGAACTTTCATTGGGCGGAGAGGGGGTAGGGGGAGGGGTAAGCAGGGCATCTAATAGGCATATTGGAATTTCATCTTCGGTGATTTTTTTTGTTCATGTTCGGTGATCCCGATTCCCCTCCGGGGTTTGCCTGGGGGGGCAGAGCCCCCCTCCCCCACTCCCCGAAGTTTCATTGGCAGTGCCATTACCAGCTGAGGTTTCTTTTGAGTTACCTCTACTTTTTTCTTTCTCACTTAAAATTCTATTGTGGCTAAATGCTTACTGCAACATTGTTGGCACAGACGTGCACAGTTTACTTTAATACTTGCCATATATTCCTTCAAATACTAACCAGAGGAGGACAAGCGCCCTGGAAGCACCAGCGGATGTTGCATCATCCGTATTTTTCTTTTATTTCTTAACTTTTGATCGTGAGCGCCACGTAAACACGATACATTTAAATATACACACAATAACAAATATCTTTTTTTAAAGAGAAAGACTGAGCCTACTAGCCATCATTGTTTAATGACAGGGATAGCCTATGCTCAGGAAACGAATATGTTGCTGTATGTTCACTTTGCTTTAAATTGATTTGCATGCTTTTTCGAGCATGAAAAAGGCTGCATTGTTCAGTGAGCCCTTCGGCAGAGTTTTTTTTTTTTCTTTTTTTTTTGTAAAAAAAAAACAGTGCTTGTAAAATTCACGCGAGTGTTCTGTGTCTCAGTATTGCTACTCTTTCCAGTAGGCAATCCTGATGACTCATGGAAAAGGAAGCTCTTATAATAATTTACCTTTCTTAAGGATGAAGATATCGTCATTTGCACGCAGAGTTCATAAATATATACAATTCATTCAGTAGTGAAAATAAGGCCAAGCAGCATTCACTCAAAATTGGAATCAGGTTCAGATCATGGTGTTTTAAGTCGCCAAATTCTGCATTCGTGCTTTAGGCGCGCCGTAGCGGAGGGCTCCGGAATAATTTTCCCCACGTCGGGGTCGTAACGTGCACCGAAATCTAGACATGCCATACATATATATATATACATGGTGATGATAATTATGGGTAGATTTCATCATCTTACCATCAACATGGGCTGCAAGTGAAGTGACACATACAGATAGATAGATTGATTGATGGGTGATAGATGATTGGTTGATTGATTGATTGATTGATTGATTGATATCTAGCGAGAGCTCGAGGGGGAGGAGGGAGGGGGGGCGAATGCACCACGCAGCTTTTGCCCTGGCCAATCCACCATCGTGGTTCGTGGAATGCCAGTCGATGACTTCTTCGCCATCACATAATCGTGATCATTATCGTATCGTCACCACCATCTTCTGCCAGGCATTTGCCCCCCGCAATGCCGACGCAGCAGGAGAACGCGAAGGAAGGAAACAGTGGCAAGCCAGCCCCACCAGACAGCCCATGTGTCTGGAACACCCGACCGATGGAGCTGGGGACGGCCCTGTCTCCGAGGCACCTGCGAGTCCTGTCCCCTCTCCGGCCACCGGAAAACTGGGGAGTGCGAACAAGGAATCTCTGGACTGCCCCTTGTTCTCCGATGCAACTGGCAGCCCTATCCCTTTCCTGACGTTGGAGAAAGTGGGCTGCCTGACTGCGATGACAAGTTCACCTCAGAAGAGTCGTGGCTGCAGCTCACCACGGCAGAACACGCTTACAACGTCGCTGACTTGGGTGATGAGCGCGGCTAAGTGTCCAGCCCGAAGGCGCCATGTCTGAAGCCCTCTCAAGCGTGCAAGAAAGCTGTCATTTGGGATTACGGTGCGCACTGTTCATGCTAGGGACATGCCGCCCGTGAAGCTGCAGCGCACATATGTATTACGGGGGAATGTTTACACGAATCAGCTGCCTGTTTAAACTTCAGCATATTTTCAACTCTCGCCATTTCATTCCGTATACGTTACCCACGGGCTGATATTAAATAATGCTCTGTTCGATGGCGTTTCCAACCCAGACTGTTTGTTTTCAAGGCGCAGTCATATGTGCACCATGAGGCGAAAAACCTGGCATGGGGAGCAGCGAATGGCCCCAAAAAGACTGCTTTCGAATGAAACGGTACCAAGGGAGAAATAAAAAAAAACGCAAAACGAGCACGATTATCTCGATTGTAATACGCGCCACGGTTCCATAGCGCGCCAGGGGAAGCCGTCAGCTACCTGTTATTCGGTGCTACCAAGAGGAGAAATAAAATTCCCCTGGAACTTAGGTCTGCTTACGTGCTTTGAAGGCGAAAGCTGGGGCTTATCGTACGCTCCTTCTCCGGTATGTTAAATCGTGTTTGCGTTGCTTTCGATTCTTCGTCTTCTGACGCTCCGGCAGGCACACTGGCCGCCCCAAGGCATCGTCATGCCAGAGTCCGAGCTCTCCTCCGCGTGCCCCTGTTCTTGTGCCCTCACGTCAGCTTTCACGGGCATGCTTCAGGCTAATTTTTTTTTCATTCTGCCAGGGCGTCGGTTAGTGCTGTGATTAGTCGTATGGGTTAAGCACAGCTGCGACTTGGGTTCAAATCCCACGCTAGCTCAAATGTGTTTTATTTATTTATTTTCTCTGTACAATGGCGGCCGTTCTGGTACCATTCGTGTTGGCGCCGACAACAGCATAAATCTTCGCGTTTCAGGAGACAACTTGCGCGTTTCAGGAGACAACAAGAACTTGCGCGACTCGTGGTGTCATATCGCACCAAGGGCAGCCTTTTAGAATCTGACCTTCATGGTCTACTACATGAATTTGTACTTCTTCAGTCTTTTCCCCTAATTCCATAACTTCCTCGGCACGCCTTCATTCTTTGCCGGTATATTCAACACCCATCGCTCACTTTCTCATCTTTTTTTTTTTTTTTTTGCTGCAGAAGTTTTTATACTTGCAATTTCTTTTATTCAGCTTCAAAGCGATGTTATCTGACTGCATTCCCAATTGATCGCTTCGCCGCCCTGTGCCCTTGACGCTAGATTTCCTTGTTCCACCAGCTTCCTGGCTTTCTTCTTACTTTCCAGCAGTTATGTTCGTTTGCCTTTCTTATCTTTCTCCGAATAAAACCAATCAGTTCTCAGTCTGCGGTATGTTGTATCTTAATTTCCGTATCCAGGCTTTCAGCAATATGCGCTATCGAATTTTAATTTAATTTAAATTTCACAATTTAATTTCAAGCCATTTATAACTTTTGGGGGGGTTTTCATCTTTCATTCTTTCATGGGTCAAAGTTATTCGCTTATGGTAACTGCCTAAGCTGTGGGATCCTGTTTCGTCTATTTCCATTACAGTCAATATTTCATGCGCCCTATCCGATACACGAGGCTCTGGTCTATAATTAAGTGACTATTATACTGCACTGCGTTTCCCCTCGCTCCTAATTTGTCTCTCACATTTATTCTATCTGCTCACTACAACAAGATTATGTTCTTCACGTGTATCCAAAATGCGTTGACCATTGCGATTCGTGCATCCATGCATCCCCGCAGGTCCTCACTGTGGACATTCATGTCTCTCACTAAAATCGCCTCTCCCAAACTTTTTTGTTTCAAATGAAATATTGCGCGTTCCGTAGCCCTCTCAGCTTTTGTTCAACAGTGAATGGTGACTTGTTTGCTGAGAAAGAAATTGTTAGAGCTGGAGTTTCTCTGTCGTTTCTCTCCCATTTTTTTGTGACGTTTCAGAGTACGTCACAAGGTGGCCAGAGTGAGCCGAGCTCGGTGTTACCCGATCGTTGCTATCTTCCGAGAAGCCTGTCCTTGTTGGTTTTCAATTTTGTCGCAGCCAATCAGAAATGTATATTCGATGAGCTTTCGCTGTGGCCGCTGTTTATTGGCGGGGAAGAGTGACGTCGGTAAAACTTTCCTAGGAACGTCCTTAGAAATGCCCAGGACGTGCCTTCACCTGGTAGCAGGTGTTGAAAGGAGTTGATCAAATAATTTTAGGGCCGTCTCGTTTCTGGTCGATCGCGCTAATAATATCTGCTTTTGCCGCTGGCTGTGTCGAAACTGAAACACAGGCTACCGCCTAGGATGTGGCATCATATTTTATGTGTGCTTGCTGTGGTTTATGCCTTTTCAAAAGCGCGTGGCCATCCAAATTTTCCTCATAAATTTATTTTACATTTGCACCTACTGGCTGCATCAGTGTTTGTTTCAGAAAGATGCTTAGGCAAGCTCCACCAATACCGTTTCACCATGCATTCGCGATTTGTGCTGTTACAAAGTGAAGTGCGCTGAAGTGGATGGAGTGTCAATACCTTTTTTTTACGTTTTTGGCATTTTCTGTGTTAATAAACAACTGCTGCTGCTGCAAGTGGTATACTGGTATTCACAACACTCCAATATACCGATATAGGCAAACTTGCTTTTACAGAAAAATTCATGGCGCATGCTGACGAGGACTAGGAAAGAGAACAGATCTACTATGGAGCGCTACTTTCAGCTAGCTTTTATTGAAAAGAAAGGGGGTGAGAGGGCGGAAAGTGTGGATATATATTGATGTGTCTTTCAAATAATAACTAGTTGAAAGTAGCACTCCGTGGTATCTGTTCTTTTTCCTTGACCTTATCCGCATGCACTATGAATTTTTCTGCATCGCAACACCAACTCGCCCAGGAATCTGTACTCTTTGCTTTTACACTTTAGGGTCCCTTTAATTGATCGGGGTCACGCTTAATGCAGCTCACCCGTGTTTTATTTCTTGACCTCACCATCATTTTGTGACGGAGATAGGTGATTCCCAACAGTTTTCAACGTGGTAGCAATATTAGGCTTCTTTTTTATTTTGCTGCGGTTTCTAGCCGTTGTTGTGCCAGAGCGCCGGCCCAAATTCGTTGCACGGGGCGACGCGCCAACAGCGGGGCCGAACCAACATGCCGCTGCTTGCCTGGAGGTACTGGAGGTGGCTTCGCGGGGACGGTGACGGCGTCGCCCTCCCTTTCTCCATCGTGGCGGCTCAGCTGATGCAACTGCTTCGCCTCCATTCGTTAGATTTCAAACTTCGGCCAGCGAGAGTCCTGATTGGAGCGATTCACACTTTTTGGGGCCGCAACGGACTTCCGGGTGTATAAAAATTCGCCCGGGGGCATGCACTTATCGTCGGCATTCTTCGGGGGCACTTTTTGGAGGCACCGAGTGGAGAGGTGCTGTCGCCTTTGTGCGATCCATGTAACGCTGTCGTTATCCTTGTACTACATACTGTATATAAATGTTGCTTCAACTTTTCGTCGGCTCGAGAACTTCATAGCGGACGGAGCAGGCCACATCGCTACATCGGTGACTGCGCTCGGATGACCAGTCACAACAGAGGTGGCTGCGGCGAGAGGGCCCAGTCCCAACAGAGGTGGCTGCGGCGAGAGGGCCCAGTCCCAACAGCGGTGACAGCGTTGAGATGGCTGATTCCCAACATCGGTGACAAGCTGGGATGCGATTCACAACATTGGTGACTGCGGTGGGATGCCCAGTCCCAACACCGTCCGCTGTCGGCCGTGCTGGCCGTGCTCATCAATCTTCCGCGGAAATACGTCACCGCTGCCAGCCGGAAGCTACGAATGCGGCAGCTCAATTCGAGGGCTCGCCCTAATCTGGAATATGGGGCAGCGATAGCATGCAGAGGCAGCTGAAATGTGGAAAGGAGGGCAGTAATACTACTGCGAGAGAAAGGATGCGTGATTTCAACAGGCGCCGCGCCGGCGCAGCGAAGTTCTTTCTATGCACGGGTTTATCCAGAATTTCAATTTTGGAGGAATGTCGAAATCTTGTGTGTGTGTGGGGGGGGGGGGGGGGGGGGGTGCTTGTCGTTGCGGAATTTTTTTTTTTTTTCTGGGGGGTGGGGGGGGGGGGGCGTTGTCGAAATCCTTGGGGAGGGGGGGTTGAGGGAAGTGTATAAAGACCTGGTTCTACGCCCTGTCAGCAGTGGCCCGCTCGCCAAACACGGTCGCCAGCCGTGCCCCGCATGCATACCCGCAACTGGCGCAATCCCATGAAAGCGCCTCTCCCACAGCACCAGAAGTGATGCCGGCACACACATTGGGTCACCTAGGTGTAAAACAGGGCAAACGATTAACGACAGTCTCTCAAACGCCAAGGAAGGTATAGATTATGAGCATAAATTACGCACAAAATGTTTTCTAATAAATAATAGAGCCCAGTACACAGCGTCAAATTACCACTTTCAAATTACTCTTCGAATTTCCGCGACTCTTTCACCACCGCAAGTTCTGTCTGGCGAATTCCGCGACTCTTTCACCACCGCAAGTTCTGTCTGGCGAATGGTGGATGGCGCCAAGCATTCAAGTTAAAAGAATCACCCCAAGATAGGCAAGGATGTCATCCCAGAGAACAGTCACGTACGTAAGAATCTTCGGTATTGTCCTACAGAAAAGCGGCAGAGCGGATCTCACAATCGCCGAAATAGAGAAAACCTCAAATTCATCGGCCAACATAAAACGCCAAACGAGGGGAAGAGCAGGAATGAGAAACGAAGAAATGATGAGATCCATGCAGGCACGTATCTTGAGCCAGATATCCCACAACCTGCCTTACCCCCAACCACGCCGAGGAAAACCAAACAGTCACCGTAATCAGGACAGCATATAAGGCAGGCCGCAACCTCCCAATTTTCGCGGTCACTGAAGACGTCCTCACATTGGGTCTTCCTAGCTGGAAGAAATCAGAGAAGCCACTCTGCTAGAACAAAGGGAGTGACTGAGAAAAACAAAATCGAACAGGCCCTCGTATGGACGATAGGCACCGGTAAGGATGTTTATGCTGTCATTCGGTAATTCCGCTGGTTGATATTCCCAAGAGTATGGCTTCAATTTCCGTTTCTTCTGTTCGTGTTTGTTGGAGGTCATGTAGTCATAAAGGTTGTCAGGGTGGTCCACTACGCAAATTGCTGCCTTCGTACTTTCGTACCTTTCGGCGTCGGTGTATAGTGTTTTTTCATAGTTTTGGAACTTTCCTCAAATAAATTAGGTCCCGGCTTGTTTCCCGTCTGTGTAGAGGTTTGGATACATATTTTTAGTATGGGGGAGTTTTTATTGGGAGCCACTGGATTTGTCATACCGACGCCGAAAGGTACGAAAGTACGAAGGCAGCAATTGTCGTTGTGGACCACCCTGACAACCTTTATGACTGCATGTTCCCAACACACACGAACACAGGAAACGGAAATCGAAGCCGTACTCTTGGGAATATCAACTAGCGGAATTACCGAATGAAAGAATAAACTACCGACTCTCAGATCAGGCCATTAGACTCTTGTTTGGCTGCAGGCAGAATACCTATATACTCTTAGGAAAGATTCTAGTCAAGAAAGCCTCACATCGCAGGACACCCGGACACGAGGGACCGAGGGTGTGCGAACGTGGCAGCCGACCAAGAAGCACGCAGAATCGCATAACGGGCTCCTTGCGACTACTGCTATACGACAATCCCCTCCTCGAAAAATGGGGAGAACATCTCCTCATCCTACTCCTAGGAACAAGATCCTTCCCCGTGCCACAAGGGGTCTCGACGGTGAAGAACCGCAAACCAAGCTGGGCAGGATAAATCAACACGTATATCTGCAAACCTAGAGGGACGATGGTGTTTGGTGGGAAACATCAGACTAACATAAAGCTATGCTGAATGCGCGGAAACATTCACCCTCTTCTACGCAACTAATTGGCCAAGTTTGAAGGCATGCTCAGGGAAGAACCTTGTCATGACGAACGACTGAGCCACCTCCCGCCATAATAGCGGCGGGCGCGCTGCCCGAGGGAACCCCGCGCCGAAACTGTTTTCACTGCTGCGCACTCATCCGCCGTTCACTGAGACCTCCCGGTCGAGCTGACCGCATACCAACGCAACAAAGGTACTCGGGCTAAGCACTCCTGTCTTTTACCACACAAAAGGAAGAAACCCAAAGCATGCACTCAGCGGCCCCCAACTTCGCGTCCCTGCGGCTGCATGAAAGGAACCTAGCATGGCAGCTACAAGCGGAGGCAACGCCGATACATGAGCCCTCGGCGGCTTTCATTAATTAAATGAGGAGCCCGAACTTAACAGCACCTGAAATGATTTTAAATTATACGCGCAAAACAAGGAAAATCGAACAAGCAAAACAACAAAGTGGGGGGGGGGGGATATTGCTGTATGCGCATCCTTTCCTTTGTCCGACCTGTAACAACCAAACGTGTCATCAATGCAAAGGAAGCGAGTGTCGTGTTTCCTGGTATAGTCGTCAGTTTTTCAGGACTGTAGAGCGGTCAAGTTCGCGTTTTTAACAGATACCAATTATGGTAGGTATAGCAGGGAAAATAGTTAGCGTATGGTGCACACTTAAATTTTCAAAAATACTGCATCCCTCGACCTTGAAGGCACTACGTATTCCGCTCTGGATGGAAAAACAGCACTGAAGCAGATAACACATGCATGAAAGGCAGACCGTTCCCACACTGTCCCATTCGCCCAGCGCTCGTCCTTTCTGCTTGTTCTGCAGTTTTCAGCTCTAGTTTGTTTTCGGGGGAGCAGTTTTAGATGCGACGCTGAGATCATCTCTTGTCGGCGGCCCTGTCCTTCCTGCGTGCGTCCGTCGCCGTCGGCGTCCGCACTCTCCTCCGCTCACCCCATCTCCTCTCCGATAGCGAACACTCTCTCGCGAAGGGCATTGGATTGGATTCGATTGGTTTGGCTTGGCCTGGGTTGGATTGGATTTGGATTGGATTGGATTAAAGTGGATTGTGTTGGATTGTGTTGCGTCATAGCCGCGGCAGACGCACTGGCGCCTGCGCGTGCCCAGGCGAGAGCGAACACTCTCTCAACATCTGCGGGTGTGCGGCCCAGCGCGCTCTCACTCCGCCGGTGGGTGGCGCTGCTCGCAGTGCTGCGCATGTGCAGTACTCTCTCTCCGCGGTCTCCTCTCCTTCGGGCGCGCTGCGCATATAACCGGTGGGCCGCTCTCCGGCGGCCTTTCGGTCGACGGTTGCTCTCCGCTTGCGCTTGAACCCCCCTCAGCGTCGCATCACACCAGGGTTCCCGCGGGGGGAGGTGGGCGTAATTTTTATTAACTTCCCAACTCACTACTCTACTGCTACTGCTACTCGTTCCGGAAGGGTAGTACTGCTGTCGACGAATTAAAGACCCTTCTCCCCAAGAAAGTTCCATCTCGTGCTTCACTCGTCAAATTAGCCTTTCAGTTTGTAATGACATATTCTGTTGTAAGATTCCGCCATGTAGCAGACAGAACGGTGGCCAGGGGTCAGGCGGAATGATGACATATCCATTGTGGCGTACACATCCGTGCTAGCTATCGCAAAGTGTATTCCAGTGATTGGACCAATAACGGAATGGCTGAGCGTTAACCAAAGCTTACTTTTAACAAAATTCCCTCGAGAAGGTGGCAGCTAACAAACTCTTCTAGGTGACAAAACAATCGAATTCATTGGTAGCATTTACGTGGATGCTGTAGGATTTTTTTCTTATGCTACAACTGATAAGAAATGTACGCCGGTGGTATTAACCACTGGTATTTAAACGCGCCCGTACGTAGGCCTAACTGTAGGCTTTGAAGGTTACTGTGATGGGGGATCTCATAGCGAAGATTTCGATTTAAAAAAAAAAGAAAGTATATAAAATATATCCCACCATCATGTTTCTTGGCGGTGGCTTTATGTATACCTTGGGACAACATAAAGACGACGACGTAGTGTTTGTCTAGGGGATCGCGGTTCTGTCAGTCCTCAAGGTTTTTGCGCTTTTTTAGAGTTTTTCTCGTCGAGACGCCGCTCCCTTGAAGCGGAGAGGATGGAAGTGGAACCTGCGGACACTCCGCCGGGTAACCCGCCGTCGGATAGTGCCACGCCAAGGAAACGAATCTGCCTCCCGAGCGAGGCGGGCTCCGAAGACACCGAGCTGTATTCTGCTCTGAGCGATATGACAGCACTGATGACGACTTCAAGTTGGTGCCCGGGAAGAAGGCGAAGAGGAGGCTGCGTGCAGCGGCTTCTCGGTCGACTGGAGCGTCCTCAGCGTCGAGCGCATCGACTGTGACTTCCCCGACAAGGCCCCCTGTTCATGCCGTCTTGTTCGTGCCGGAGTACTCGAATGACAACCTCAGAATGCTCAATCGCAAGTAATTTCTGTTTCCTTGGAAGCCATTGTGCCGGGGAAAATTAAGGAGGTAAGAATTAACCCCCGAAAGAATATTTTGGCTATTGACGTCGAGCAACGAGACGCCGTTGAAACACTGCATCAACTCATGATTCTGGGACAAATGAAGGTTCGTGCCTACGTATCTCCAGGCCAGGGCGCTTCCGTGGGAGGTACCGGAACAAATGGCTCCGGAACTTATGGTCCCGGAACAAATGGTCCGAACTCGAAAGTAGGAACAAATGGTCCCGGAACTTATGGTTCCGGAACTTATGGCCCCGGAATAAATGGTCCCGGCACAAATGGTCCGGAACAAATGGTCTCAGGCACCTTCTTCGGGCGAAATGGTTCTATAAAACTTTACGCAGCTGGGTTTTCTGTTTAAATTTGTTGAATCTTGCTGTTTATAATTTGTTTAGTTTCTTTATTTTTGTTTTCTTTGTTTTTTTTCTTTCAGACCATTCAACCGGTTATCTCAATTTACGCTATTATAACGATTAAACGCGGTAGTTCTGCCAACCATGCCTTTTTGTGCAAGTGCAGGACATTACACAACTGGCCCTCTTTGGGAATTTTTTTTATTCGGATTTCCGCCGTTCTTCTCCGGCCTTTCTTATTTTAGTCTTCGCGTTTTTTATACGTTGAAGACGAATATTCCTATTTATTAGTTCTCTATCTCTTACATTATTTGATTTTTGTAATATTTTCATTTTTTCTGTTTTCGACTTTTTGGTTGATCAAAATATCGTTATTCCAATTATCTGCCTTGTCATTACATAACGAATGAATGTGCTACTTGCAAGCACAGGGGAAAAAAAGAAGCCACGTGAGAAACATGCGGCTGCATGATTTACAGAAGACGTAGAGGCATTCCTCAGAAAGAAGCGCCATCAGTTTCTTCTGAGCAAGCACTTCACGGGTGCGTGCGTAGTGAGTTCTCGCCCCCTTCCTGCCCCTCGGAAGTTTTCTCAGTCACCGCAACTATTTCCAGGCGCGGCCAGATTTAACGCTCCCTTCCCGTTTAAGAAGATATATATAGTTTGTGATTCCGGCCGTGTTCCAGGAAGCCGCACCTGTCGCGATACGCCGCTAGTAAACGAGGTGTGTGACAGGCAGTCTCAAGACATGCGTACGTCTCATCGCGAGCATCGGCTGAGCCGCTGGTCAAGCCAGACTGTCGCGACATGCAGGACCATGGCCAATTTCTTCTAAAGAGGGCAATGAGGGCCATCTCAAGCAAAGAAATATGCTACCGAAGCCAGTGCGCCCCCCCCCCCTCCATTTTGTTTTTAGCTTTGCTTTTTATGTGGCGTCTAAAAGGGGCTAATCTGCCGGCGGTGATGCATCAACCTGCAGCAATCATCTGCTTTTCATTTAACCATGACGTGTGACTGTCTTTTTACCTCGAAATTTTTGGCAGCGTAAAGCCGCCAGCAAGACGAGGAAAAACATGTTTATGTGTTTGTGCGAATAAACTGCATATATTTGTGCTCAAATGCAGTTACGAAAAATAAAGGTTGTTGTCGATGGTGGGTGACAAACTTCCCGTATGAGCTCACCTGCTGCCCTTCACGCTCCCCGAAACACGGCGGCAAAATTAACAAGGCATGTTAGCCAGCAGTCTCCTAAACCTTGCAGCAAGATAAGAGGCGTAATAATAGCTACATTGCACATTTTCGGAGAAAAACAAAAGTGTGCTGCAAGGGGAAAAATTATCAAGGTCCAAAATCTTGATTAGTGCCACTTCGCTTCATCCGAACTGCAGGTATCGAAGCATTTCAGATGGAGACCACCGTAACTCAGCTTAGATAACGCAATAAACCATTCATCGGGTAAAGTTCTTTTTTGGTATAGCGATAAATCAGCGAGCGTGATGCACTAGTGCAGCTCTACGTTGTCTGATATTCAGCGGTACCGGCCCGCTCGTGTCACTGTAAATAGGCTCACCGCACAGGCTCAAGTGGGACTCGCTTCTCAAGGGCAAAAGAACCCAAGCAAAGGAAGAACGGGAGAACATAAACGTACGACGACAACTTTGCATGCAGCATTCAACTCAAGTAAATTCAGCCTTACTAAATATTATATATAGACAGATGTAAAATACATTGTGCACAAATACAAACATATAAATATAAATACACTAACACCCTCCCTCCTTCCCTCAGACAGGTGCTCATAGATTGGTGCAGTAGTGGTGGGACCATTTTTTCCTACTTTGAAGTTGGGACCATTTGTTCCAGGACCATTTGTTCCGGGACCATTAGTTCCGGAGCCATTTGTTCCGGGACCATTTGTTCCGGGACCATTTTTTCCGCGACCGTCCGTGGTTGTCATCTATGATGTTGACGCCTCCATGCCGGATGCCGACTTACCTATACTTATTAAACCGTCAACGGGCGGTGCAAGCATCAAGCAGGTTAGTCGCCTGGGAAAATCACGTTGTGTTAAGATCGTGTTTCAAGGTGACTGTATTCCAGCACGTGTGAAAATGGGCCACTTTCGGCACGCAGTGCGACCTTTCGTGCCGTAGCCGCTGCAGTGTCGGAAATGCCTTAAGATCGGCCATGCATGTTAGCAGCGTTTGCGGACGAGGTACTGTGTGCTCCAAATGTGCTGGGCCTCATGATGCCAAAGACTGCAACGAAGGTGTGCTCAAATGTGCCAACTGTCAAGGCGCACATGAAGCCTCGTCGAAGACCTGCCCTCGCCTCATACAGGAACGAAAGGTTCTGCAGCAGATGGTCAAGGATCACTCGTCACACAAAGATGCATCTGCAAAAGTGCGACGCCGCCGACGATCGCGACGGCGTAGATCATCAAATGCTATCAGTGTCAAAGACGGCCAGGACCACTCACGTGAGAATCCTACGTCTTCACAGGCACTGCCTCCACCACCGCCGGTAGACCCGCCTACACCTCCACCACCAGTACTACCAGAGGAGCCAACAAGCAGCGTGGCCTCAACTTCATCTGTAAAGGTCAACGAAGCCGGAAAGTCATCGCCACCAGTGGACCCGTGACCAAGGCTGCCGTCTCTCACGGCGGTGGAGCCCCGACGGGCGGAGGTCAAGTATAAACAGACCCCGAGTGCTTTGTCGAAGGATGACGTACAGATCGTCGCCGTTCTCAGGCATTGATCAACGCCATACGTACGCTACTGGATACGTTGAAAACGCCGACCGCGTTGAGTGCCCTCGATGTCCTGGATGCCCTTGGTCCACTACTGGTCAGCCTCGCGTGATATCATGGCCCGTGTTACCACATCATTCCGCCAGGAAGTCCGTAAAGCGTCTATTTTTCAGCGGAATTCAATAGGTCTCAAACCCCGAATTTCTGACATTCGCCAGTTTGTATTTAATAATCCGTTCCCGATTCTTGTGATCTGTAAACAAAACCTACCTACTGCATTTAGACTGTCCGACTATGAAGGCATCTAGTCATCTACTTGTGGGACAAGCAGCAAAGTCATAGTATTTATTCGCCGGGAACTAACCTATACTGTTCATTCGATACGCCCGCACGACACTAACCAATAAGTATGCTTAACCGTTAAAAAACGAAAGCTCTCTTTCACGCTCCTTCCCATCAGCTATCATTGACCGGCAGAGACTGAAGCATATCTTCCAAACCACACCAGGCCCTTGGATCCTCACCGGAGATTTTAATGCCCACCACCCGCTTTGGGGAAGCTCCAAGATGAACCCTAGGGGCCGAAGTCTTGCATCATTCGTATCTGAATATGGGCTTTGTGTACTAAATGATGGTAGTCCTACATTTCTCCACGGCCCGGCATATGGGAGCTGCCTGGATCTGACCTTGGCTTCAATGCACTTCGCTGGACATCTCGAATGGTTAACTGATATCGAAACCCACGGCAGTGATCACATTCCAACATATATAAAAATTAAGGGATTCCAGGACCCTTGTTCGCCCAATGTGGCCAAACATACTGACTGACCGAAATTTCAATCCCTTATGGAGGACGCCTGCTGTGCGAGTCTTTCCACAAGCTTAGAAATCGCGATCGTCAGTGCAACAGAGGCTTGTGCGCGTACTGTCACAATGCCGCCAAAAGTAACAGAATTTGATATGGAACTTGAATGCCTCCGGGCAATTCGACGGCGTGCGGAGCGATGGTACAGGCGTACAAAAGCCGCACACGACCTAAGGGTAGCCAGAAGCATACAGAAGAAAATACAGCACCGCATCGCTCAGGTCCAGGCATGACGGTGGACATCATTCTGCGAGTCCCTCGACCCTCGGAAGCCTTTGTCTTCTATATGGATGGTAGTGCGTGGCCTTGCGATACCTGTGCAGCAGCGCTACCCATTCAAGGCTTTGGAACTTCGTGAAAACCGTTCAGAGCTGGAGGTCGCAGAAGATTTCTGCGCGAGGGTTGCCGCTAGAACTGATGGCATCCGATCTGTAAGGACCCGTGAAGTCCCTATCTCACACGATCAACGCATGAACGTGCTCTTTTCCATGGAAGAGTTAGAGGCAGCTCTGACATTCTGCAGGCGTAGCTAATCACCAGGGGTCTCCTATTCCACACTATGCCACCTTGGCCCTCAAGCGCGTCAAACGCGTTTGGACATCTTTAACAAGACGTGGACGGATGGCGTCGTTCCACCGGAGTGGAAATTAAGCCGTCTGGTCCCTTTACTCAAGCCTGGCAAATCTCCGCTTGACCTTCCATCATACCGTCTAATTGCCTCGGCAAGCTGCCTTTGCAAGGTCATGGAAAGAATGATAGTACCTTGAATACAACAACATTTACCCTGACGTTATGGCCGGTTTCCGACGTGGACGTTCCTCCATAGACTGCGTGGTGGACCTGGTAACGTTTGCACAGCAAGAAAAAAGTCGCAAATCAGTGGCTAAGGCGTTGCGCTGCTGAGCACGAGGTCGCGGGTTCGATTCCCGGCCGCGGCGGCCGCTTTTCTGATGGAGGCGAAAAGCAAAAACGCCCGTGTGTACGAGATTTCGGCGCACGATAAAGATCCCCAGGTGGTCAAAATTAATCCGGAGCCCTCCACTACGGCGCGCCTCATCGCCTGCGTTGCGTCGGCGCGTTAAAACCCTACAATCAATCAAAAAAAGTCGCAAATGCCTGTCCGCAGCCCCACTTCCTTGGCGTTAAGGGTGCCTACGACAATGCCGTTCATGAGGCTAGTCTAGATGCCCTGGAGTACTTCGGACTTGGTGTGCGAATTTACCGATGGTTAGAAAGCTTCTTGTCCGGAAGATCTGTTTATGTTATGGCAGAGGACGGCCCAACATCACTGCACCTTATTCAACGTGGTGTTCCTCAAGGTGGGTTGCTAAGCCCAACGCTTTTCAATCTAGCGATCATTGGACTTGTGCCCGCTCTCCCCCCAAAAATTGTCTGCGTCTCCATTTATGCCGATGACATTTGCCTCAGTGCTTCGGGTGTCAACCGACCACAGCTACGGGCACGACTTCAAAAGGCGGCCGATATCATACGAAGGCAAGGTCTGTGCATCTCGGGTGACAAGTGCGCGCTTGTCGCATTTACCCGCAAGCCCATGTCCCGATATTGCATCAAGATTAATGGGAGGTTGGTTCCCTACTCCAGGCATCATAAATTCCTCGGCATTGTCATCGACAGAGACAGTTCATGGAGCGCACATGTGACTGTCCTCAAGAAAAAACTCACCGCCATTGCCCACATATTCAGAGTTCTAGCTGGAAAGACTTGGGGGACATCGGTAAGGGGAATGATGCAGCTGTACTCAATGTTTTAGGAGTCTTGAGTTACAGCTTGCCCGCAATTTCCAATACCTGCTCCACTAACCTTCGAAAATTGCCCCCATCTCCCCGTGAGGGAACCCTGGTGTGATGCGGCTCATCTGGGGGTTCAATTGGCGTTTCCATTGGGTTGATTCTCTACATCGCGTGAAACGTATTGTGAACGCGTAGGCACACAGTCGTCAAGCAAAGTGACGCGAAGTCGAACGAGAGCGAGCGCTGACTGAACCGCCGCGGAGCGATACCCGCTTTATATTCACAGCGCTTGAAGGAGAGGAGACCGCGGGAGAGAGTCGCGCATGCGCGCACATACGCACCGGAGCAGCTGTTAACGCAGCGTTAACGCAGCGAAGCGCGCGCCAACCAAGCGCGCCAGCTGTCGTTATGCTAAAGGTACGTCCTCACTTGCGGCGCAGCGCGCGCGCAGGGCCGCGCGCGCAAAAACGCTGCCGCTTTTTGGAGGCCACACTACTGGGAGCGCGCGCGCGCAAAGGCGGCGGCGGCGGTGGCTCAAACCGGGCCTCGCCCTCTCCGACGGTGTAGCAGGGAAGAACGTTCCAAGAGGTCGAAAACTGGTTTCACTGGCGTCCCGTCATGAGCTTTGCGGTGTCAACGATGGCAGCCCAACATTTCTTCGCGGTACGACGTATAGTAGCTGTCTGGATTTGGCTTTTGTCTCGAGAAGTCTCATTGACAGCATTCAATGGTTCACAGACATGGAAACCCGTGGAAGTGACCACCTTCCAACATACCTGAGGATCGAGGGCTTTGATGGTTTTCTTCCTGGGAAAACCATTCGACGAATAGACTGGAAGAGGTTTAAATCTCGCATGGAAGATCTCTGCTGCGAAGGGC
Organism: Haemaphysalis longicornis; assembly: GCF_048455015.1. Classification (NCBI taxonomy): domain Eukaryota; kingdom Metazoa; phylum Arthropoda; class Arachnida; order Ixodida; family Ixodidae; genus Haemaphysalis; species Haemaphysalis longicornis. Next base: position 337,430,160 of record NW_027526203.1, on the reverse strand, counting down.
TCTCCTCGACTTTTGAAAGTGCCGTAACCACCACTGCGCAAGATTCCATGCGTTCTTTCCGGGTGCATCCCAAGCTTACAGAATTTGACGAAGTGCTAGAACATCTCAGAGCTATTCGTCGTCGTGCAGAACGAAGATACAGGCGCACTAAGACTATTCATGACCTTCGGGAGGCCCGACGTACACAGAAAAAAATTCAACGTCGCATCGTACAAGTACAAGCACAGCGCTGGAAATCGTTCTGCGAGAAACTAGATCCCCGGAAACCTCTATCTAACATCTGGAACACTGTCAGGGGCCTTCGAACAACAACACAGCAACGTCGGCCTTTCAGTGCTTTGGCGCTTCATCAGAAACGCCGAGAGGTCGACGTAGCGGAGGACTTTTGCTTAAGAATCGCCAATGGTCCAGCTTCGACCAGCCAAGCGGACATACGCGTCGTCCCCGTATCACGCGACTCCTGCATGGACGTCCCATTTTCAATGGAAGAGCTCGATGCGGCGTTACATCTGTGCCGAAGTAGATCTTCACCAGGACCAGACGGAGTGACGTACGCCGCCCTGCGTCACCTCGGCCAAGAAGCCCGTCACACACTTTTGTATCGGCTGAACCAGTCATGGCAAGATGGTTTGGTCCCTGAGGATTGGAAGGCTAACCGCCTGGTCCCAGTTCTTAAAGCAGGCAAGTCTCCCCTTGACCCGGCATCATATCGTCCTATAGCCCTTGCAAGCTGCATTGGAAAATTAATGGAAAGGATGGTTTTAGGTCGTTTGGAATGGTACCTTGAGCACCGTAAAATTTACCCCCATGCTATGGCTGGATTCCGACGCGGACGTTCATCCATCGACAACGTAATTGACCTTATCACATCGGTAGAGCACAACAAATCACTCAAACGTTTGACAGCCGCTTTGTTTCTAGACATAAAAGGAGCGTACGATAACGTAATACATGACGCCGTTCTGGGCGGCCTACAAGATGCAGGAGTCGGTGGACGGACATTTAGATGGATCCAAAGCTTCCTATCAGGAAGATATTTTTTCGTTGAGACTTCAGATGGCCCAACATCACAGCACTTTGTTTCTCGTGGAGTCCCGCAAGGAAGTGTGCTTAGCCCTATACATTGTTTAACCTCACGTTGATAGGACTCACTACCGCATTACCAACCAACGCCCACCTCTCTATCTATGCTGATGACATCTGCATTTGGGCATCAGGAGTTTCACGCCCTCAGATTCGCGCCCGACTTCAGAAAGCCGCAACGCTAACATCTTTGTTCCTGCGTCGAAAAGGCCTGGAAATATCTCCGGAGAAATGTGCACTGGTTGCTTTCACCCGCAAAAAAATGTCGCAGTATAAGATTTCTTTAAATGGACAACATATTCCTTACGTCAAAAGTCACCGTTTTCTGGGGGTTATCGTGGACCGGGATTTATCATGGACTCCTCAAGTTTCATACCTGAAAAAAAGGCTAACTGCAGTGGTCCAGCTATTCAAGTTTCTGGCCGGAAAGACGTGGGGGGTCTCCGTGCACTCAATGTTACGCCTGTACGATGCCCTGTTTCTCGGTGTTTTGCGTTACAGCCTGCCTGTATTAACCAACACATGTAAAACCAACCTACAGGCAATTCAGGCCATACAGGCCCAGGGTCTTCGTACATGTCTCGGTCTCCCGCGTTGCGCCTCAACTGTGGCCACAATTTGCGTTGCAAGGGATCACCCGATCACAACCCACATGACAGTGGAGACACTGAGGGCACACATTAGGCAACTCACCCGGTTGCCCCATCACCACCTTGCATCCCTGCCTGCAACACGACCGCAGGCATCTTTTTGTAAGGTGGTTGCCGCTCACAGTGGGAGCTTGCCATCGAGCTATACACCTCCGTCTCGGCCCTCGTCGCCACTTTGGTGCCTGTCACAGCCACAACTGCACTTAAACATCCCGGGAATAAAAAAGAAAGCGGACCTTCCACCTAGCGGTCTTCAACAGCTCTCCCTACTCTTTCTACATGAGGCATACAGAGACCGGGTCCATGTCTACACGGATGGGTCGGTCACCACGTCCAGTTCTGCCGGCGCTGTTTTGATACCACAGAAGTCGACCGAAATTTATTTTAAGCTTTCAAACTCGACGACGTCAACCGCTTCTGAATTGGCAGCTATTCGGGAGGCCCTTCTACTCATCCAGCAGGAATCGCCAGAAAAATGGGTTGTGCTATGCGACTCGAGGTCCGCTCTTCAGTGCATTCAATCTGCCCTCCGCCGCGGCCCATACGAACAACTTGTGGCTGAAATCCGGTGCTTATATGACACATTAGTCAGGCATAGACATGATATCGTTTTCCAGTGGCTCCCAAGCCACTGCGGCATTACTGGGAACGAACAGGCGGATAGAGCGGCTCATGGCGCCCACACAAGTGCAAGATTGACCCACATCCCTCTATCACGCACTGATGCTGCAAGGTCGCTGCGGTCCATTGCCCGGGAAGTCACTCTCGCTAAGTGGAATACACCCGAGTTCTCTAACGCTCGTCTTTACTCGCTCGACCCAGATTTGCAGCGCCACCTACCTAATAACGTGCCACGCTCGGACGTCACCTTACTTTGTCGCCTGTGGCTAGGTGTTGCCTTCACCGGTGCTTACTCCTACACCATTGGAATGGCCAACAGCCCTGCTTGTGATGCGTGCGCCACCGACGAGACGATTGAACACCTTCTGTGCCATTGTGACCGCTTCGTAACGCCGAGGCAACAGCTCTCCACCACACTTCGCCGACTCGACGACCTCCCCTTTACAGCGCAGACAATTTTGTGCCATAGGCGCTGTCCGACACAGGCCGAAAAGGCTATAAAAGCCCTACTGCTCTTTTTGAAGGACACGGGCCTGTCTGAACGATTGTAGGGACATTACTATAGTGCAGTGCCCTTAGTTCGCCCATGTTATCAGTGGACCGTATTAGTTTTGTGCATTTTCTGGTTGTGTGCGTTGTTTGTACCGCCTTTATAGTTGCCTGGTCACGCCTTGTGTTTTTTCTACTTTTCTTTCTCTCATTTTCTCCTTTAATATGTACCGCTTTCCTTTCTTTCCCTTTCATTTCCCGTATCCCCTCCCCCCCGAGTAGGGTAGCCAACCGGACAGTATTCTGGTTAACCTCCCTGCCTTTCCTGTACTATTCCTTCCTTCCTTCTGCGCGCTCGCCGGCTGTCCGCGCCGGCCCAGCTCCCCGAGGAGAGCACTGACCTCGCTCACGTGACCTCGCTCAAGGGACCCGGGCGCTGATTGGTTCGTTGAGTTTGGCGCAAAGCGCCTTGCCGCGAAAAATGGGTCCCGGCGCTATTTTTTTGCGGCAGAGGAATCTTGCCGCGAACGGGTATTTTGCGGCGCCGCTTTTTGCGCGCGCGGCACTGCGCGCGCGCGGCTCCGCAAGTGAGGACGTACCTCAATGCGCCGGAGTGAGAGTGTTGCGCACAGCTGTGGGAGAGACGAACGGAGGAGAGTCGCGCATGCGCAGGTGGCGTGCGGACGGACGCCGACGACGCAGGAGGGACATGCCTCAGAGCAAGAGATGCGCCGCATCTAAAAATACAGGGCATCCAAGCACAGGCTCTGCGTACGTGTCTTGGTTTGCCGCGTTAATTGGGCATCAACAGTGGGCACCATTGGCATCGCTCAGGAATACCCAATAGCAACGTATGTGGCTACTGAAACGCTACGCCTGTACATCAGGCTTCTCACGAGGCTGCCATCTCACCATCTGGCGCAGCTCCCTTATAATCGACCACGATCTACGTTTTTATCCATTGTCACAATGCACATGGCTGAAATCCCGTCGAGGTACGTTCCAGCTGCGGGTACATCGTCCCCCCCGTTGTGGTGTCTGGCACAGCCTGAGATCCGTCTCAGCGTTCCGGGAATCGGCAAAAAGGCCGCCTTGCCATCATTGGCCCTTCAACAGCTTATACAGTACTGTTACTGCATGAACGGTACAACGACCGGAAACATGTATATACGGATGGCTCAGTAACGTCATCCAGTTCTGCAGGTGCGGTGGTTGTTCCAGCAGATTTTGCCACAACTCGATTCCGTGTGGCCCATATTACGACCTCGACAGCCACAGAACTCGCAGCCATTCGTGGGGCTCTTCATCACGTTATCGGAGCTACTCCTCAAAACTGGGCTATTTTCTCGTACTCTAAGGCTGCTTTACAAAGCTTACACGCAGCCCTGCGCCACGGCCCCCTCTACCAATTGGTGACAGAGATTACAGAAAAATACCATCAAGCCATCACAAACGGCCATAACATAATATTCCAGTGGCTTCCAGGTGACTGCGGAATCATCGGCAACGTCTTGGCGGATGAAGCTGCTCGTACAGGCCACGAAAGCGAACGCACCATCCTGCTTCCGCTTTCAAGGACCGATGCCGCGAGGTCGCTTCGCTCCTTTGCTCGCCGAATCACCATGAAACAATGGAACTCACCGGACTTTTCGAATGACCGTCTCTATGTTCGAGATCCCCTTCTTCAGCGCCGTCTTCCGTATGGGTTGTCTCGACCCCAGTCGACTTTGCTTTGTAGACTGTGGTGAGGAATGGCCTTCACGAAAGCGTATACTCCTTCCTCATAGGGATGGCTACCAGCGCCAAATGTGACGCCTGTGGAGCGGAAGAGACTATAGAGCACGTGCTGTGTCGCTGCCCCGAATACTCTTCGGAGCGGAGCGTGCTTTCCACCGCGCTCAGAAGATTGGACAATCGACCACTTACATTAGAGACTATCCTAGGTCATCGGTCGCCACCATTGAGTTCACAGAAGGCGGTGAAAGCCCTTCTACGTTTTCTGAGCGAAACGAATCTGCAAGAAAGACTGTAGTGCCGAAAACGGTACTAGAGAGTGCGCCTTCCCGCTCCTATTCCTTCTTCTCCCGCCCTCTCTGTTATCCCCTGAACCCCATTCCCCCGGTGCAGGGTAGCAAACCGGGTTCTACACCTGGTTAACCTCCCGGCCTTTTCGTCCTTTCTTTCTTTCTCTCTCTCTGGGACAGCATAAGGTCTGGGTGGGAAAGTAGCTAGTTAATCGTCACTACTTCACCTACTTTCCTAATACCTCGCCGAATCGTTTAAAGTTTACTTTGAATTGCACCACTGTTTATGGAAATAGCAGCATTTTGAATTTTTGTTTGTATTTTGTTTTTATAGTTTTAAACTGTTAAATCATTTTTTCTCACTTTGCTGATAACTGAACTCATCGAACCGGTTCGCGAACCAGCTCGGTACGTGATTTGGTCGAACTGGAACTGAACTGGAACGAAATGAATTCGCCTGAACCCGAACCGTAACCAAACCGGTATTTTTTTCGGTTCGACACACTGCTTCTATGTCGATGGAACCACCTTGCAATCCACAGGCTATGGAGTACGCCGCTGCTGTTCACCGCCTCCACCCGCCGGTTGCTACTCGTCACCATGCAGGAGCCGTCCTACCATCGCCTACTGTCGCCCACCCGACCCCCTGCGGTGCAACCCTCCACACCTAGGAAGAGCGACATGTTCGAACCCCCGACCGTCGTCCGCTGTGGTACCACCGAGGCGAAGCAGGCCATATCTACCGAAGCTGCCCTTACAAGTGGCTCCGACTGCGCGGTTTCTTGTCGACGCACCATGCCTGCTCCCTGCCCGGCCAACGCCCGAGTGAGATCTGTCGGTCTCAGACCAGCCGTGGCCCAGTCCGTTCGAACCGTTCGCCATCTCCCTATCGTTGAGCCGCCGAAGCAACGCTGACTTTGCACGTAGAAGGTCTCCATGCCCACGAAAGGGAAACTGAAACCAGCAGCTTCTGGAGGTGAAGTTGCATGCGCTACGGCGAGAAACCATAAACCCTCCAACGACGCAACGACGCACCGAATACCAAAACTTACGACGCAACCACAGCCCCACGCCACGACCTAACCTTGACATGACCCCGCAAGAGGACGATAGCCACACGGCGTGACGCTTACCCGACGTGACCGATCCCGCAATTAGCAAGACGATGATAACGACGACACGTCGCGACCGGCCGTACACGCACAAGCCGAGATGCGACGCCTCGACGAAACCGAAACTCGAAGACGACAACGTCCGACGTATGGATATCCATCGACGGCCTTGACGTGGTCGCTATGATTGACACGGGAGCTGACTACTCAGGGATAAGTGGATCACTCGCGACTAAACTGAAAGAAGTTGCGACCCGCTGGGATGGCACACATATCCGCACAGCAGAAGGTCATCTCGTCACGCCATGTGGAACGTGTACATCGAGCGTCACCATGAATGGCACCACGTATACCCTGCTGCTTTCGCCATACTTCCCAACTGCTCCCGTGACGTAATTCTTGGAATGGACTTTATCACGGACAACGGGGCCATTATTAGATGCAGAGCATCTGATTCACTCGCCTTGTCCCTCCGCCGTCGTCGTCGTTGTCGGCGTTTTCCGCCCCTCCCCCACTCTCCTCGCCGCGCCAGCTGCGCTCTCCGCCGCTCACCCCCTCTCCTCTCCGATAGCGAACACACTCTCGCGAGGGGCATTGGATTGGATTCGATTGGATTGGCTTGTATTGGATTGGATTGGCTTGGATTGGATTAAAGTGGATTGTGTTGGATTGTGTTGCGTCATAGCCGCGGCACGTTGCGTCATAGCCGCGGCAGACGCGCTGGGGCCGGCGCATGTGCAGTACTTTCTCTTCCGCGGTTTCCTCTCCTTCGGGCGCGCTGCGCATATAACCGGTGTGCCGTTCTCCGGCGAAGCAACATCCACGCTTGGCTCAAACACCTAGAGTCCACGCCGCTTTACAAGTACGCCAACGTCGTCATCGACTGGGACCGGCTTACGCAGTCCCCACAACGTTATGCGCGCTATATATAAAACGCGGTCCCTTTGCCGCTCCGCCCATGCGTCGCATCTACACAGGGGTTCCCGCGAGGGGAGGTGGGAGATTTTAGGGGCGAAGCTCCTAAAGCCATGGATCTGTCCTGGATTCCATGGAGTCATGGATCTGCCCTGGGAATTATCGTAGAAATTTTCCTTTCTGATGTTCATCTTCTCAGCCCTGTACATCTCTAACGACGTTTTAGCTTCCATTTTTTCCCTCCATTTATTCGTTTCAATCTGCCTTGCCCCTTTTAGGGGCGAAGCTCCTTAAGTCATGGGTCTGTCCATCCCTTGTGTCTCGTGGTACGTGACCGCCGCATGCTTTCGGAGATGTCGCAAAGTGGGCCGCGTTGCACGCGCAAGAACCGGCTGCAACCGGCAGCGCAAACTCGGCACCGGGAGCGCGAGCTTGTCTGTGTTCGCCAACGGAGGCGCGAGCGCACGTGCACTGCGAGGGGGAGATCCCGCAAGAGATCACGCCACGAACGCAGGCAGTCGTTCTCGGAGATCGAACGAGACGCAAGGACCTTTGCTCGTTTCCTCTCGTCTTGTTCGGGCACAAGTTCGCCCTAAATAAAAGTTCTTTCTTTACCGTTGTGTCCCATCCTACGTGACAAATTGTGGGGGAGGTGCGGGGTAGTCCTCGATGGCGCGGGGTCTTTCACCAGGTCTGGGCCTGGGAGCATTGACTCCGAAAATAAAAGTTGATTTGTACAATGCACGCACACAGTCTTACGTCTTTCTTAATGATGTAATGGGCGAACTTTCACGGGAGAGTTACGGTTACCGATGATCTCCCCCTCTCGAGCTTCGCCCCACTTATAATTCATTTCGTGGATATGGCGTGTTTTTTTTTTTTGATCTGCAGGCCAAGTCAGTAAGTTTCTCCGCCGATATCACGCCATGACGCCGAAGCCAAGCCCCGAACAACGTACGTACTTCTCCAAGGATTGCGAATGAACACGTCACCCTTCCTCCTCGTGCAAGCCTGATGATCGCTGTCTACTGCCAAGATGCTGACCCTGACACCGAAGCAATTGGAAAGCGACCAGAGCTTGCTTCTTGAGCGGGGTGTTTCCGTCGCAAGGGGCATTGTGCGCTTGCAGCAAAGAAAATACCACGTTCTGGTCACCAATTTCACTTAGGTGTATCAGCATTTTAACAAGGGGGCTGCAATTGCCTTCGTAGAGGAACTGCACGAAGCAAGTGACGTGATCGCGGTCGCCGACATTGAACGCCAGCCCGACAACACCTCCGTCCCTCACCTTTTCTTCGACGTGAATCCGATGCTACCGCAAGAAAAACAGGAAAAAGTTAAGGGCTTTGTTGTACAATTGTACAATGACTGTTTTCGTCGACCCCGAAGCTTCGACAGACGCTCCTGGCGAAGTACCGAATTATCACCGAAAATGGAGCCCGAGCTACGCGACAGTCACCGTACCTGGTGTCTTCATACGAGCGCGAAGCTATCCTGGCGCAAGATGAAGACATGCTGGACGACAACATCATACAACCCTCGAAAAGTCCCTGGTCGGCCCCAGTTGTTCTCGTGAAGAAAAAAGACGGTACTCTGAGGTTCTGCGTCGACTACCGACGACTGAATAAAATCACGAAAAAAGACGTATACCCTCTCCCACGAATCGGCGACGCCCATGACCACCTCTGCCACGCGAAGTACTTCTCTTCGATGGACCTGAAAACAGGGTACTGGCAAATCGAAGTGGACGAGAGGGACCGCGAGAAGACAGCGTTTATATCGCCGGACGGACTTTACGAGTTCAAGGATGCAGTTTGGATAGTGCACGGCACCGGCAACGTTCCAAAGAGTCATGGACACTGTGCTAGCCGGTCTAAAGTTGCACATTTGCCTCGTTTACGTCGACGATGTTGCCGTATTCGCCCGGAGCTTCGACGAGCACCTCGCAAGGTTGGAGTCGGTACTTGAGGTGATTCGAACCTCAGGATTAACACTGAAGCCTGAAAAGTGCCGCTTTGCGTACGAGGAGCTGAAGTTTTTGGGCCACGTAGTAATGGAGTATTTCTTGACCCAGCGAAAACGTGAGCCATAGCGAACTTCCCGAGGCCTAAGGACAAGAAGGGCGTGCGAAGATTCCTCGGACTGCGCGCATACTACCGGCGCTTCGTTCCAAACTTCGCACGCATTGCAGAGCCACTCGCGCGCTTGACGAAAGGCAGAACTTCTTTTTAGATGCGACGCTGAGAGCATCTCTTGTCGGTGGCCCTGTCCTTCCTGCGTGCGTCCGTCGTCGTCGTCGGTCGGCGGCGGCGTCCGCACTCTCCTCTGCTCACCCCCTCTCCTCTCCGATAGCGAACACTCTCTCGCGAGGGGCATTGGATTGTATTCGATTAGCTCGGCTTGGCTTGGCTTGGATTGGATTAAAGTGGATTGTGTTGGATTTTGTTGCGTCATAGCCGCGACAGACGCACTGGCGCCGGCGCGTGCCCAGGTGAGAGCGAACACTCTCTGCGGGTGTGCGGCCCAGCGCGCTCTCACTCCGCCGGTGGGCGGCGCTGCGCATATAACCGGTGTGCCGCTCTCCGGCGGCCTTTCGGTCGACGGTTGCTCTCCGCTTGCGCTTGAACCCCCCTCAGCGTCGCATCACACCAGGGTTCCCGCGAGGGGAGGTGGGCGTAATTTTTTTTGTTGGGAAGACGCCTAAGAAGAAGCATTCCGCGAGCTGTAACAACGCCTGCAAAGCCCTCCTGTACTCGCTCGTTTCGGCGAACACGCGGAAACGGAAATGCACAGATGACGCAAGTGATGTATCCTTTGGTGCCGTTCTCGTTCAAAAGCAAAGCGGTTGCGAAAAAGTAATCACTTATGCCAGCCGCGGTCTGTCAAAAGAAGAAAACTACTCAGCCTCTGAGAAAGAGTGCCTTGCTATCATATGAGCAATTTTTAAATTCCACCCGTACGTGTATGGCAGGCCGTTTAAAGTGGTGACACACCGTTATACGCTTGTTTGACTCGCCAATTTGAAGGACCCCACTGGCCGGATCGGGCGATGGAGCCTGCGCCTCCAAGAATTCGACGTGACCATCGTTTACAAATCGGGCAGGAAGCACTTGGACGCAGACTTCCTGTCACGCGCCCGTGTCGACCCGCCGCCTAAGGACTCCGACGAAGACCCCACGTTTCTCGGCATCGTGACGGAAAGCGACTTAGCCGCTCATCAGCGTGCCGGCCCCGAGTTGCGCGTCATGATCGACTACCTCGAAGGACGCAACGACGCGTGCCAAGGGCTTTGAAGCGCAACTCCGCTGCATTCCGCCTATAAAATTCGGTGCTAGTGAAGAACTTCGACCCTACAACGAAAACGAAGTACCTTCTCATCATCCCCACCGACCTCCGCGACGAAATCTTGGAAGCGTGTCACGACGAGCCATCATCAGTGAAAAATCAAGACTAAATACCACTGCCCCGCCTTACATCAGACGTCACCCACTACGTCCGGAGCTGCCACGTTTACAAGCGGTGAAAAACGCCGCCGACGAGACCCGCCGGACTTCTGCAGCCGATCGCCGCCCTATCGAGGCCCTTCCAACAGATCGGAATGTACCTTCGGGCCCGTTCCTTATGTCAAGAGCCGACAACAAGTGGATTGTCGTAGCGACAGACTACATGACGCGCTATAGAGACCGCCGCTCTTCCAAAAGGGACTTCACTAAAAGACGCAAAGTTCTTCATCCTCCAAGTTGTGCTGCGACATGGAGCCCCAGAAGTCCTAATCACAGACAGCGGAACGGCCTTTACTGCGGAGCTCAGGTAAGGAGTCTTACGCTATGTACAGCAACACGGATCACCGAAGAACGACGGCGTATCACCCCCAAACGAACGGACTAACGGAACGTCTAAACAAGGCGATCCTCGAAATGCTGTCTATGTATATCTTCTAACAGTGCTAAGACAACGGGGACAAAGAAAGAAGGACACACACAGGCGATGACTATCAACTAAAATTTATTCAAAGGAAAACGACATTTATATTTTAGTTGATAGTCAGCGCCTGTGTGTGTCCTTTTTCCTTTGTTTCCGTCGTCTTAGCGCTGTTAGAAGAATGCAACCATACCAACTAACTCGACTTTCATTACTGTCTATGTACGTTGACGTGACGTTGAACACAAGACGTGGGACGAAGTCCTCCCTTAGGTCATGTTTGCGTACAAAACGGCTATCCAGGAAACTCCACCGATGACACCATTCGAGCTTGTCTACGGAAGACAGCTGGATACGATGCTCGACGCCATGCTGCCGCACGTAGAAGACGACGACCTCAACGCCGACGTCCAAGGATACCTTCAGCGTGCGGAGGAGGCCCGCCAGCTTGCTCGAGTGCGTACAACGGACCAGCAGCTGGTGGATGCCGGACGCTGCAACCTCGGACGCCTAGAGGCTGAGTATCACCCAGGTGATCTTGTGTGGGTTTGGGCCCCGATTTGTCGACGCGGACTCAGCGAGAAGCTCCTGTGACGGTATTTCGGGCCCTACAGAATTCAGCGACGTGTTGGCAAACTTAGCCCCCGACGGTGACTCCGGCACATCACGACAGCGCACACGACGCAAAGTCGTCCACGTGGTTCATCTCAAGCCTTACTGCGGAAGATGACGGACTGTTGGACTACCGTTTTATTTTTAGCAAGCGGTCGATGCACTCTTAGAGTGGCGGGGGGGGGGGGTAATGCCGCGAACTATGCAGTCTGGTTTGTTTGTATGTTGTGTTGCCAGCGTCTGGTAACGCCCAGCTTTCTTATCTTAGTTAGAAGTGAGGCGCGCGTTGCCGTCTCTTTCTTTTGTATGCCGAGCCGGCTGTCTCTTTGATAGGAAGAGTGTATCGCCTTTCGTCAGTTGATAGAATGTCCGTATTTGGTCGCCAATGTTCTAGATCTGATTCGATGGTTCTCGAAGGATTAACGCGGAAGGATACATGCTCGCCATGCAAACACCGCGCCATTCGGTTCGCCGACAGCCGTCTGCGCAATGTCACGTTGTTGACTGCTGTGTCGCCGCTTGGCTGTTCTTTGAGTTGGTAGGGGAGCACAAGTTCGCTCCAATGAACCTTTGTTTTTCAAGAAACCTGCGCCGCCCTTCGCTACGTGACAATGTCGATTCAAGAAACCTCCCACGGCGCAAAGGATGGGCAAGCGCGGAAGTTCCTCTTGGCGCCGCTGGGTTGCTTGATAATGCCTATTGATAACACGAAGATAAACCATTAGTGCACCAGGAACAAATCGAAGCATCAGCTAAATTTCGAGTTTCGCCAATGAAACCCCTGGCATAAGAGGCGTGTTGCCGAGGGAGGCGACGATTTAGAACTCCTTGTGTTCTTCAACATCCGTCGAAATATCTCTTAAAAAAGGCCTTCTGTTTTCCTACTTCCCAAGGATAGCAGTTTCATGTTCACTTATCACTACTTTTCAAAGAAAAATTGCAAGGCTGCGCGCTTTTGTGTGCCATCATAGTTGCTACAAATAAAGGCCCGGAATTTGCCTGGCTTATTTATTTATTTCCAGATACTGCAGGCAGCATTGCTGCCCAAGCAGGGAGGGTTGCAAAAAAGATGATAACAAGCGTTCAGAAGAATTTGCATCACAGCACTCCACAAAATCAGATGGCAAAGCATTCCAGTGTTCAATTGTACAAGGGAAAAAGTATTTTTGAAGTATTTTATAAAAGTATAAGCAAATAACGGTCGCGTATCGCCTTTCAGTGGTTCAGTCTGGCTGAGTGTGTGTGGGCCGGGAGTAGATATGTATAACTGTTCAAGCCAATTTTTTTGTGATAAAGCAGATTCAAAAATTTCAGCTTGGCAGTTTGCCGACGCTTCTGGAGTGGCTCTAACTCAAGCTGTTTTAACATATTTGTAACGGATGATCAGAGTCTGTAATCAGAAACAATGAACCGTGCAGCGAGCCGTTGCATCCGCTCTATTTTTTCAATATGTTTTGTGTAGCGTGGACACCATACAATTGATCCATACTCGAGGACTGGCCGGATTAATGTGCGGTAAGCCTCTAGTTTAACTTTTTTTGGTGACCATCGCAGCTTTCTGCGCAAAAAGCAGAGCTTTATAAAATCTCTGTTGCAAATGTCGTTGTAATGTGCGTCCCAGTTAAGGTTATTTGTAATAGTTAGGCCAAAATCCTTAACAGAAGATACAGTGTTAATGTACCGCGTTGGTCGTTGCGCGATTATTACATGGATGGGTTTATTTTTCGGCGCTGGTACAGTTCAGCATAATAATTACTGTCTGAAAGGCTAAGCAACATATTGTAAATTACGAAAGCTTAAAGTTTCTTTACCCGCGAAAACTTGAAAAGTCGGGCTAGCTTGCGCGTATACCTTTGGCCGCACTCACGTGGGCGTTAATAATATTTTGTTCCTTATTTCTATTTAATGTTAGCGCTGCTACAGGTGTGTAGTCTTCATAAATATATCGTATATATTTTTTACTTAGAGCACTGCGCAGGCCATTGATGGTTGTTTGTTAGTTCTTT